>NC_053166.1:91144031-91450281 GCF_016835505.1 Polypterus senegalus | reverse complement strand
TAAATCTTATATTTTTAGCTGAAGTAATGTGACAGAGAAAATGCAGCCGGGGTAAATAAAAAAAAACGATTTGATGCAGCATTTGCTGCATTTATAAGCATATACTAACTGAATTTTTAAAATCTATTTTGAATTTAATCTGTTTCTGAATTTCCCCTTGGGATTAATAAAGTTTATCTAATCTAATCTAATCTGAGAAATTCACATTATTCACCACATAGTACTCGAAGACATGCTCTAAATCAGGGGTGCCCACACTTTTTTGGCTTGTGAGCTACTTTTAAAATGACCAGGGTGAAATGATCTACCTACATTAAAAATGCTATATACTGTACATATATACACTCACCTAAAGGATTATTAGGAACACCATACTAATATGGTGTTTGACCCCCTTTCGCCTTCAGAACTTCCTTAATTCTACGTGGCATTGATTCAACAAGGTGCTGAAAGCATTCTTTAGAAATGTTGGCCCATATTGATAGGATAGCATCTTGCAGTTGATGGAGATTTGTGGGATGCACACCCAGGGCACGAAGCTCCCGTTCCACCACATCCCAAAGATGCTCTATTGGGTTGAGATCTGGTGACTGTGGGGGCCATTTTAGTACAGTGAACTCATTGTCATGTTCAAGGAAACCAATTTGAAATGATTCGAGCTTTGTGACATGGTGCATTATCCTGCTGGAAGTAGCCATCAGAGGATGGGTACATGGTGGTCATGAAGGGATGGACATGGTCAGAAACAATGCTCAGGTAGCCCGTGGCATTTAAACGATGCCCAATTGGCACTAAGGGGCCTAAAGTGTGCCAAGAAAACATCCCCCACACCATTACACCACCACCACCAGCCTGCACAGTGGTAACAAGGCATGATGGATCCATGTTCTCATTCTGTTTACGCCAAATTCTGACTCTACCATTTGAATGTCTCAACAGAAATCGAGACTCATCAGACCAGGCAACATTTTTCCAGTCTTCAACTGTCCAATTTTGGTGAGCTCGTGCAAATTGTAGCCTCTTTTTCCTATTTGTAGTGGAGATGAGTGGTACCCGGTGGGGTCTTCGCTGTTGTAGCCCATCCACCTCAAGGTTGTGCGTATTGTGGCTTCACAAATGCTTTGCTGCATACCTTGGTTGTAATGAGTGGTTATTTCAGTCAAAGTTGCTCTTCTATCAACTTGAATCAGTCAGCCCATTCTCCTCTGACCTCTAGCATCAACAAGGCATTTTCGCCCACAGGACTGCCGCATACTGGATGTTTTTCCCTTTTCACACCATTCTTTGTAAACCCTAGAAATGGTTGTGCGTGAAAATCCCAGTAACTGAGCAGATTGTGAAATACTCAGACCGACCCGTCTGGCACCAACAACCATGCCACGCTCAAAATTGCTTAAATCACCTTTCTTTCCCATTCTGACATTCAGTTTGGAGTTCAGGAGATTGAAACAACTGCCATGTGATTGGTTGATTAGATAATTGCATTAATGAGAAATTGAACAGGTGTCCCTAATAATCCTTTAGGTGAGTGTATATATATATATATATATATATATATATATATATATATATATATATACATATTAAACATATATACATACATACATACATACAAACATACATACATACATATATACATATATATATATATATATATATATATATATATATATATATATATATATATATATATATATATATATATATATATATATATATATATATATGTATATGTATATATATATATAGCATTTGAAGTCTGAATCACAATCTGATTGTATGGGTGGTTACCTACCAGGTAATGCGTGTGGTTGGTCTGCAAGTCGGCAAATATCCGCCATGTGCGCCCTCTCAGTTGCGAGAAACAGATCATAGAATGTTACATAGTTAAATGTCAAATAATGCAAAGAGTAATATGCAAAGAGAAATAATGCGACACGTGTTTCGCCCTGTTTTGGGCACATCAGGCATACACTCTCCACTGCACCCCTCATTGGCGATCGAACCTCGGTTGTCAGACAAACGCACTTCAATTGTGACATTGTGAGAAAAAAAATCCTCTTCCAATTCCATATCCAGCCCATACCCTCCCCAACATGATGTTGTAAATTGGAAGGCTAACTAGATCACTTAGATAGCTGGAGTTTTGCAGTAGCTTGTGTGTTTGATCGTGCGTGTGGGATGACCAGTGTGTTAGAAGGAAAAGAGATCTCAGACTGGCTGCCCTGTATGTCAATCAAGTGGCAAATGGCATTGGGAGGATATATGAAAGACTAACGTTTAAAAAAAAATGTTTTGAATGCAACGCGAACTATCCACACTACCTTTGCGATCTACCGGTCGATCGCGATCGAAGCATTGGGCGCCCCTGCTCTAAATGCAAAAATATCTAATTATGATGACAGTGTGTTAGGCTCTTCCCCTCTTTGATGCTATTTTTCACAATGAGTTTAGTATTTTATTGTATGATTTTATTTGTTAGTGATATTGCATGGTCATGTGACTTTGTCAGCTATTTTGAAGACCTTGATGTATGGTCAGATTGACAGCTCTTTTAATTTTTTTTGGTATGCTACATTTTATTTGCACTTTTTCCATCTATACATTTGAATATTATTTTCATTGCATGTTCTAAGCACCATTTATTACCTTGCAACATAATCCCTAAATATATGCCAGACCTTCCTCCACTGCTGTGCAAGCATTACAGAATGCTTCTACTTAATAGTTTCATGAAAGTCAAAATGAAGTTTTGGAAATCTATGTTATACAAATATGAACACCCAACATTTTCACTCAATCCATAATTGCAATGATTCGATTACGTGACAAAAAATATGCATTTTTGCTTTTGCAATCACCTTCACTCCCAGACACTAGAAAGGTGAAACTCCCAAAATGGCAGCAATGCTGGAACAAGCAATATCAGTAGGAAAACACGTGTACAGCTGAAAGCAGTTTTTAGTGAATTTCCAGAGAAATACAGTTCATAACCTAAACGAAAACCCTTTCCTATGAAATGATGTGTGGACAATTAAGACACATGATGCTCACCATAAAATAAGATGTCTGCTAAAGCCCTATAACTACATTCAGTGATATCACATCCAATTATTGGGTGTGGTCATAGAAACCAAAATCCAAAATGGTGAAGCAATATCTTTATACAGCAATTAGAAAATAAAAGGTTTTGGAATAAAGTGTGACAAGTATGTAGATCAAAACAATGATTTTTTATTAACCTTCTAAGCTTGAAATTCTATGTAATTACAGTTAAATCCAAGTGTTGACTTGAAATAACGTTTAGTGATCTGCTTTCCAGTGTAAAGCCTGAATAATACTCAGGACAGTGTTCTGCTGCCATCTAGTGTTTAAAATAAGTTAATCTTGCATCAAATCATAAATATTTCTAAGCATTTTGCCACTCTAAGGTAATCCATCCCTATTTATGAGTGGGGAGGAGCCTTCAACCAAAAAACACAATGATATATAAACAGAAAGCTGTAAATCCAGTTTTAGATCAAACTGAAATCGAACCATAGGCTGAATCAACCGATAGTGATGACAATGTGAATTGGTCATCAGATGTAGAGACGAATAGTGAAACTGATGCATACAACAGTGCATTAGCCTATTAGCCATAATATGCCTGGTGAATTTGGTTGCCTAAGGATTCACCATGGTTGCAGTAGGTGCATGGCAAAAAAGCAAAATGGTTGCAACCAAGTAGAAAGACATGAAAGATGTCAGCCTCCTAAGCACTTTTCACAATGCAGCAACTGTAAATGTATGTGAGAGAGGAATTGTGGAAGTCACTGACCCTTGCACTGTGATAGCCAATAATAACAGAAGAGATTAATCAATCGCAAGAATCAGACGCTGGTATTCTACTCTCTCATGTTCAAGCAACAGAAAACATATTTAAAGAAAAGTGTGAAAATAAGCATGCTTCTACTATCCCAAATGTGACATTGAGCTGTACACTAGTGACTATTTGAAAACATGTCACAGAAATGACATGTACTAAATCTCCATCTATACAGAAGTGGACACTAGAAAAACCTTTCATACGGTATTTATGTTAATATTTTGAAACTGACATGTTTCTGTTACTTGTAATAACATTTTATCTTATTGAAAATTCAAAGGTTTGAACTTTTTATATGAGTAAACATAATGCTAAGGAGGTATAACCATGAAAGTGAAAGAGTGGAAGAGCTACATGTTCACAATGTCAAATAAACATCCAACTCACTCTGAAGATGCAATCAGAGCAGTAGTTCAAGGGTGGAAAGTAACCTTTTCTTAAAACAGAATTTAAAACTTGGTCCTATATTTCATCTGCTATCATATCAATCTTGCAGTCTCAAAAAGATGAAACCTATCATAGCTATGGAGTATGTTAGAAAAACAGTCAAAACACCCATTCAGACTGAAGGAGAATATGGAAACCCCATGTAGACTGTGACCAGCATGGTAAAGAATGGTTAGCCATAATGCATCCCAGTTCAAGGCCTTCTTTTATAAACTAGAATAGCGCATGCTCAAAAAATTCTTTCTCAAAAAAGAAGATCACCACAAAGTAAAAACTTTGATTAGATGAAATTCTTTTCAATAGGTACCACTGTTTCACCATGTTTATCAAGAACAGTTCTGCTAGACTATTTTAAACATAGACCTTAGGAAAAACAGGCTTGTATCGCTCAGTCAGACAGGAATTGAACTGACAGCAATGTGGTTTACCACCCAATGATAAAGCCACTAGTCCACACTGTATTTAAATTCATCATCATTCATTTTAGGGTAGAAAACAATCAGTTCATGTAAGTACTACAGTATATACAAGCATGTAATTTGTAAGCAGCTTTCAAATCACAAAAATTGCACATCCTTCCATTATTAAATCTGCTAAATCCATTTAGATGGAGTCACAGAATCTGAAGCCTGTCCCAACAACATTTCTTCCAAAGTGCCAATAACCCTGGGCAAGTGTCAGTCAAGTAACAAAGTGCTGTTTAAGATACAAGAATAATTCATTCTCAACATTGCAAACATAATTTATCCCATAAGTATAGGGGGCTGAAGGATTTTGCAAGTGCAAATGTTTTTTGCATTTCACATTGAGCCATACATAGCATATGTCTTGATTGCTGACTTGACAATTACAATTGGAAAGCACTTCCATTCAGACAGATGGCTGTGCAGCAAAGGAGGAGAGCTAAAACCAACCACTGTGTGGTAAAGGACCCACACCAATGTTCATTTAGGTTTACTGTGTTGGTAAATAAAGACATTTCTGCTTAAGTTTTATATACAGTACACCCCTAGCTAATGTTGTTTCTAAATTTACTGTAAAATTAATCTTACAGTGAAAACTGCCACAGTGCCAGAGTGACCAATACATTTTCTAAATTAAATATCTGTACATGAGATTTAGTGCCATTTTTTAAAAAAAAAAAAAAAAACCTTTAATTTGCAATTTAAAATCTATGAATCTTCGAACCTGTGTAATCAACTCAGAGTCGCAGCAGGCTGGAGCCTATCTCAACAGAATAATGATGTGGGGTAAACTCCAGCCATGAATGGGGTGTCAGCCTATCACAGGTCCCACTAAGATACAAGGCCACATTGGGTCAATTTCATGTCACCAATTGCAGTAAAACACATGTGTTTAGGATCAGAGTAACCAGAGAAAAAGATATGTACACAAATAAAAGACATCCAAACTCCAATAATGACTAGTCCAGCGGTCCATTGTGAGGTAGTACCGCCTACCTTGTTCTTTATTTCATGCCCATTTCTTCAGTTAACAGATTGCTGGTCTCTTTAGCACCATCTGCTGGTGTCCACTGGGAATGCATACCCCTTTGCCATGATTAATGCTTTGCAAGGTCAAATTCACTTGTACATTAAAATACCTTATTATTATGCATTGCATATTTCTTGAAAAATGAAATAGTGCTTGTTTATTAAGTCAGAAGCTATGATAAACTATTCCTAACAAATAGAAGGTACGGATAAACTGGAAAATTATAACTGCAAAAAAACCTTCCACAATGTAATGTCACATTACATGTTGGAGGAGTTTTCTAAAATTAGTTTTAAAACAGGAGTCTAATAAATGACCACTGAGCTAAATAACTCAATGTAGTCACTGAAACAAACCAAAACTAATCACTAAAAAATGAAGACTGAAAAGAAAACTGGAAAGAGGAGTACATAGCTTACAGGATAGATAGATAGATAGATAGATAGATAGATAGATAGATAGATAGATAGATAGATAGATAGATAGATAGATAATCAATTGAAATAATAGGACAGGCTGAGATCCTGAAAGATTTATTTTTAATGGTAACAGCTTGAAGATGCATTGTGAGAAGTTGGTAGGAACAATTTAAGGTGATAATGTTACTAATTTAGCATATATTATTGTATATAGTGTATATGCACTATAATGTTTTTAACATTTTCAATGCTTGGATTTCTTAAAAATGTAAAAACAATAGTTGCCTGCTCTTTCAAAGTGACTAGCAAAGAATGTTACAAATTGTAAGTCATCAACATGCTGATGCACTTAATGGTTTTGACTTTTTGGAATGAAATTGATTTCTTTCTACTGTTTTATGGTCTTAAGACTGCTTGAGGAACTTGATACCATAACAAGAAATTCACCAAGGTGATAATTTCACATAAAAGGATGCAGCACTCAATTGTTGCATCGATTATTTAAGTGTAATTTATGCCTCAGGCCAACTTTGACAACTCCTGGCACAGGTCTCTTTTCTTGATGAATTTTCCTCACTCTTCTCTGATATTTCTTGCTTACAAGTTTTGGAGAATCCCTTTATTTTAAATTATTTTCTAACTACATATTTTTATTCTTCATTGATGGTATTATATAAGATACTAAATGTATATATAAAACACACACAACAAACCTCAGTTGCTTGACTGACATAAATTCTTCAGGAATTTAAAACAATTTTTCCAGAGCTTTGCAGATTGCAACATCACTGGAACAACAAGCACTTGGAAATGAAAACCTTTCATTTTTTCCCTAATATCCCCAGACCTTTACCTTAACTGACATTTTCTTTACTGAGCTACACAGATAAACAGAACATTATTTGTCTCCAGGTGGAAATAAATAAATAAAGAATGTTATTGTGTTATGACAAACTCCTCCCAAATACACACCAGAATTACTAAAATTAACATAAATTAAAAAGAAGGAAAACTTCCCAGTCCCAGTGAAGCATTTCGCAGATATATTGTTGTTGGTATAAAGGAGCCCTCATAGCTTTACTGACACACTTTTGCTTAATGATTCATTAGCTGAATTGATGTGGACCCCACAAGTATTTGTAGGAGTGTACCACCTCTTAATGGTGTCTGTGTACAAAGGCTCTTCAGTGTAATGAATGTCAATAACCAATTCTTGGTTTTACTAATGTTAAGATGCAGTCAATAGTCTTTGCACCAAAAAACAAAGTTCGCCACCTCACTCCTATACTGGTCTCATCCCCTTTATCAATACGGCCTATAAGTGCGGAATCATCTGAGAATTTCTGCATGTGAACTGTCCTGGTGTTACCAGGACTGTTCCTTGTGGTGCTCCAGTGTTGCTCACGTCTGTATCAGACTCAGTCCTTCAGTCTCACAATCAGCAGCAACTAATCTAGGACACCATAATATCATTCACCTATATTTCTCTAAGTTTACCCTTCCAAAGGAATGGGTAGACAGTATTGAAGGCACTGGGAAAATGAAAAAACACAATCCTCACAGTGCTGCTAGCATTGTCCAGGTGAGAATAAGCTTTTTGGAGCAGACAGATAAATGCATCCTCAACTCCAATCTTTGTCCAATTGACAAACTGCAATGTACCCAGTTGGTGTACCACAAGAGGACTCATATAGTCCAGGACCAGTCTCTGAAAGGTCTTTGTGATATGAGAATTTAGTGTCATTGATCTGTAGTCATTATGGGACGAGGTGCCTGCCTTCTTTGGAACATGAACAAGGATGTTTTCCACAGCAGAGGCACTTTCTGGATCTTTTAGGACAGATTAAATAGGCAACAGATGACACTACAAAGTTGGTCTGCACAGGTTTTAATAATACGTGGACTCACACCATCTGGTCCCATGGCTTTTCCTGTGTCTAGCTTTGTCAGTTGTTAGCTCACTTGGTCATCAGTTATGGACAGCCCATATGGATTATCAGAGATGGACTAATCAGTGGCCAATCCATTCGAAGCGGTAGTAGTGATGATGTATTAGGGATGTTGAGGGAACTGGTTCCTTAACCTTATACATAAACACCCCTTCCATAAGTAATGAGGTGATAAGATTGGACTTTTTGATATTAGTCGGTGTAAATTTGAGATAGTACACAATACTTCAGAATTTCCATTTTTATCTTAGAAATGTTTGTTTCTTTAACATGATAATAACACTTTTGGTGTTCTATCATCCATTGAGACCATTTAGTGTTTACTATTTGTCAGGTGTTTCCTGCGGTATTTATTGCACACAAAGAGCAATGGGGCTTAGTGCCTTACCTTGGAAACTTGACATGCTCACCACCTTTGTGGATTTTGCAGGGCTTCCTTCCACATTACCAAGCTGTTGGCCAGTCTAAATCGGCTCTTTATTAATGCTTCTGTACCCTATGGTAGACTGCCCGCTAGTCCATGATGGTTTTCTGCCTTTCCTGCAATTCTGTCAGGTTGGGCTCCAGGGCCAAATAAACTTTGTATTGAAACATACTGGTTCAAAAATGTCTGGATTAATTTATTGTGAACACATGAAAAACTTTGAATGTGTGGCATTGGATTTAACAATTATGGTTAGTAGCCCGTAAGAAACTGACCATTAAAGAAAAGCCTGCACTTTGGATGCTTTAAGAGAAGAATAATCTGGTGAGCACCTTAGCACACAAATCCAGCAAAGCAAAATTAACAATACAGTATATCTCAAAATGGAAAGAGACCAGTGTAATCACCAAAAGCTATGTACAGATCAGCCGAGGAAAACAACATTATAAAAATGGAGAAATGCTCAGAGCTAGGAAGGCAAACTCTAAACACAGTGTAGGGCTGAACAGATAGAGAAGACTCTAACAGTAGAATTACAGGGGCCGCCTCTCATAATACAAAAGTCAAATTCACTTTTGTAAGGTGTGAAACATGCTGACCTACAATAGTGATGCAACTTAAAGAATGTGTGTCATGGCTGATGTAGCCTTTGAAGCTGAATAACCTATTATTATCTATGACATTGCCATTGAGTATAGCAACATGACTTCAGAATTCTATAGAAATATCTTGTAATACTTATGGACAAGAAATTCCTGGAGACTCACTAGTTGGCATCACATTATAACCCAAACATACTAAGTCAACAACAAACAAAGAGCTCATTAGAAAAATATTTAAATAATAGTTCTTCTACCCTAATACTTATGCTAGACTGTGATATAGAATATAGATAACTGGAAAGTACTGCATATTGTGTTTGTAAATGTCACCTTTCATTTCTTGATAATTTACATAAAATTCATAGATATTCTATGTATATATTATAATTTTAACAATAAGTGAACTTATATTAATCGATTTTCAGATTCCGTTAAAATAATTCATGGGCGGCTAGAGGCCACCCCAACAGCACTCGGCTCCACCTAGGTAGCAGTCAATTTAGTGTGGCCAATTCACTTAACTAGCATTTCTTTGAAATGTGGATGAAGACCAGAAAAAACTTGCCACAAGGACAGGTGGGTAATATGCAGACTCCACATTGGTAGCACCATACTGTACCTCCCACTAACATAAAATGATATAACTTAAGTGAGCTGAATATAATTTTATTGAAATACTTAGCTGCATTTTAGAGGAGAATTATGGATTTGCTAATATCGTTTTCAAAGAGAAATGTCATTTGCTTTTGAAGAGGATTATTTTTTTCTTAAAGATAAGATCCCTTGAGTACTGAGCAGAACTGAAACCAATCCACACTTGGCACAGCAGAGCATGGCATAATGAATGCCTAGCCTCCTCCACAAAAACACTCACTGACAAATGTCATCTCCAGCATTTGAGAGTCTGAGACATTCAGTGTTAGCAATGTGGTTTATGATTATGCAGTGCTGGAGTGAATTGCACCGCTGCCTCACAGGTACAAATCCCAGCACATTAACAATCTGTTTTGAACTTATATGTTCTCCAGGTCAATTTCAAAGTATTTCATTGTCATCCTTCAGCCCAAAACATTCAGAGAACACTGATTAAGGATCCAAGTTGGACCTGTGAAGGTGCAACCTGTAGTGGACTATTGTCCAATATATTACCTGGGTGCTTTGTGTGTCATACTACTGGCAGAGCCTCTAGTTCCCTAGAAGCCTACAATAGGAAAAGCATATTTAGAACATGGATGGATGATCAGGAGAGCAAAAGCGCATAGCAAAGAACTGAATCAACAAACAACATCTTTGCTGTAAAAGTAACCGCTAGGCCAATGATCCAAATAAACTGTTTTGCTGTTGAACACTTTCTTCAGGGTGTCCCGTTGTTTGTGACTGTGTTGGTGTGCACATTAATGAGATTTTTACTGTGAGAAAGCAATTGAAATACTGACATACAGTCTGTACAAACACTACCTTTAAATACAACGTAGCCATGTAGAAGCAAGTGGCCATGTACTGTTAATTACAACGTAGCACATTATGGCAAATGATTTATTTGGCATAATACAAGAAAATGTTTTTTTTTCTAAAGGAGAAACTGTCAGTAAACAACATTTGTTGACCTTCTTTCCTTCCACTACACATTTTCAGGAGCAAAACTAATTAAAGGCACTGAACTGCTTTAATCACTGGCAGGTATGGTTGTCAAATTGCTGGAGGGAATGACAATGTTAGTTAGTAACGTATTCAAAGGAGACATTTACACATTTGTTTGGAACATTCTATAAATAGAAACTTATACATGAATATCTTTAGCTAGTCGTTTTATTCTCCATCTATCTATGCTTCGACAATCAAAAGAGTCTCACGATGATAGCTTTCACCAAAAGCATGAAGCATGGAGCACAAGGCAGGAACCATCTCTGAATGGGATGCCTCCAACTGTAGGGCTCAGTTATTTATGTATAAAGACATTTAATTTTGACACGTCTTACTTTTCATTTGTTTTTCTATATCTTTTATGCTGCTAATATTAACAATTCAATTGTGATTGGCATTAAAAAATCCATTAAGTTTGGGAATGGTATGAAACTGGATGTCAGATTATCTTTAGCTTTGCACTTTTGAGTTTTAATGTTTTTTTTATTTACAAACATGCTTTATGCTAATGAATTTTGAGCAAATTTCAATTTTTATTTATTCACCCATTCCTTCCATTGGTCAAATCAGAGGATTAAAATTTATTTTTCAATAAGTGACATTGATAACTGCACAACTCTCCTACTCATTCCATTTTAAAATTAAAAGATGAAAATTAACAGAAAATATAAATTCATAGTGGTTAAGACTTTGGACTTTAAGAGGTTGTGAGTTCAGAACCTGCTACTGACACTGTGTGACCATGAACAAGTTGTAACGAATAACCTAAACTCAAAGAGAGAAATGCTACACTGATGATTAACTCGTTAAGTTCTTCTTAGTACAGCAGACATGGTTGTTCTGCCACTTCCCCTACCAAAGCTTGCTATTAAGCAAAGACAGAAAACAAAAAGAAACAATTATGGAACAATATGAAAGAAAAAAATGACATACAGTATAAAGTGTGATAGAATCAGGGTGCCTGCAAGCCCCCTACTCCAAGATCACGCAGTATAGGTTTAAATAAAGAATGGTTTATTAACCACAATACCTCCACAAAGTAATAAAACACAGGTTTTCTATCTTCACAATCACCTCTCCTCTCCTTTCTCCACCACATTGCCCTCCTCCATTCGAGTGCTGCTCTCCTTCCTCCTAGTTCCATCTCATCTGGACAAGGGAGTGCGGTCTATTTTATTCAGTACCTGATAGTACTTCCGGTGCCACAGCTGCTGCCCGTTGGAAGTACTTCCAGGTAACAGGGAAGTCCAATATATTGGGGAGTACATCTCCCTGCTGCACATCCTATGGACCCCAGCAGGGTTGTACTACTGGACTACAACTCCCAGCATTCCCTGCTGGTTTCAAACTGAGTGCCGATATGGAGGGCTGCTGCCATCTAGTGCCAGGGGGGAAATATACACTGCTTCGAGACAGTCCTTCCCTGTCCTTCTCTTCTTTTCTATTGTCCAGGGAATGTACCGGAACCATGTCTGGTCAGGATGCCTGTCCATTTGCCCGGGGCCTTCCATCTCCATCCCATTGGGAAGTTCTGTTTGAGTATGGCCCCTTTCCCTTTTTTGGTCAGGATGCCTGACTGATCTCATGAAGACTTCTGTTCGAGCAACAAACCCTTTCTGGATGGGATGCCCATCCGACCTGTGCGGTACTTACAATAGATATATTTTAGCTGAACAATTACACATTTGATTCACACAAAAGCACCAACCAATCAGCATAAATATAAACAAAACACTTGAGACAGACGTATCGCCAAACCTGTCCAGACCCAAGAGTCCAATGTGTTATTGTCCTTGAGAAGAGGGGAAACGTTGGAAGATGAGAGTCAGATTTGGAAGGACCAGAGGAAAACTGAAGTTGGTAAACCATGGCATTGTATGGACAATCTTAAAAAAGACATGCAGGTAGCCACCTAACTAACCTTGTCCAAGCGCTAGTGGTGTATTGTTTCTACCTTTTTCCCTCAGTGTTGATAGTAACTGTCACTCCTTCGTTTGGCTTAGTTGCAACTGCCACACAGATTGGTCACTCCTCCTGATTACTTTGTTCTTGCCAGATTAATTTTGGTGGACTGGCCTTTTATTGCCTACCAACCAAAACAGCTTATGACAGACCTTTCCAGATCCCACCCAATGCTGTCAATCAACACTTCACGGCTCACAGTCCTGAACTGCGAAAAGCTTTCGCACCTGAAGCTGTGTGGAAGCCCCTGGCAGTGACAAGCAGCACACAAAAAAGGCAGACAAGGTACAATACAGAGCACATAAGTAGTATATGGTAATAATATTTTACTTACGTGGTAGTGCTACAAAGTCACTTCACCTCATTGTGCTGCAAATGAAAAAATCTAATGAATTGTAACAATAGTATATGAGTTGTTGCAAGTCACCCTTAATAAAGGTGTAAACCAAATAAGTAAAATAATAAATAGTAATAATCTGAGAGCGACCTTTCAATGGTTAGTGTTGATTTGCTTCAGTGAGCAGCATGAGTAATTGAGCCCAACAGTCATGCCATGTTCAAAATGTTCAGTGTAACTTCACACAGTGTATCTCTGCTTTGTGTAAGAGGGAGTTTTGCAGTCAATCAATTTTTTTTCTTAGTTTCCCGCAGTAGTAATAATAAATGCATAAACTGTAAAGTAACAGTCAATATGTAACTCATAAATAACAAAATAAAAAATCTTCACATATAATAGTACATTCACCTGGCACCTTATTAGGTATACCTTGCCAGTGCCAGGTTGGACCCCTTCTGCCTTCAGAACCGCCGTAATTCTTCATGGCATAGATTCAACAAGGTGCTGGAAACATTTCTTAGTGATTTTGGTCCATATTGACCTGATAGCATCATGCAGTTGATGCAGATTTGTCAACTGCACAACCATGATGCAGATCTTCCGTGTAAAGGTGCATTATTGAATTGAGATCTTGTGAGTATGAAGGCCATTTGAGTACAGTGAACTCATTGGCATGTTCAAGAAACCAGTTTGAAATAACTTGAGCTTTGTGACATGGCACACTTTCCTGCTGGAAGTAGCCATCAGGAGATAGGTACACTGTGGTTATAAAGGGATGGACATGGTCAGCAACACAACTCAGATAGGATGTGGCATTTAAACAATGCTCAATTGATACTATGGGGCCCAAAATGTGCAAAGAAATATCCCTCACACCATTACACCACCACCTTAAATGTGGTTGACACCAAATTCTGACCCTAACATCCAAATGTCACAGCAGAAATTGAGACTCATCTGACCAGGCAATATTTTTCCAAACTTCTGTTGTCCAATTTTGGCGAGTCAATGCAAATTGTAGCCTCAGTTACCTGTTCTTAGCTGACAGGAGTGGCACCCTGTGTGGGCACCTGCTGCTGTAGCCCTTCTGGTTCAAGGTTTGTCGTGTTGCCTTTCTCTTAGCTCGAACCAGTTTGGCCATTCTCCTCTGACCTCTGGCATCAAGAAGGTATTTTCACCCAGAGACCTGCCACTCACTGGATATTTTTCCTTTTTTGGACCATTCTCTATAAATCCTAGTGATAATTGTGTGTGAAAATCCCTGTAGATCAGGAATTTCTGAAATACTCAAACCATCCAACCTGGCACCAACAGCCATACCACCATGTTCAAAGTCAGTTAAATCACCTTTCTTCCTCATTCTGATGCTTGGTCTGAACTTCAGCAGGTCATCTTCACCATGTCTACATGCCAAAATGCATTGAGTTGCTGCCATGTGATTGGCTGATTAGATATTTGTGTTAACAAACAGTTGAACAGGTGTACATAATAATATTGGCCATTGAGTTTATATGTGAATATGTACTGTACACACAATATATAAACTTGATTGGTAAAAGGATGACACCTGGTCTGGACTTGCTGTTTGCTCTGTGCTCAGTGCTGCAGTGATACACTTTGACCGGTTAAATCTTAATTTGGGTGATCAGTTTGAAATGGGAATTAATTTTGAAGATTGTTCAGAATAGTATATTACTCATAAACTTTATACTGAAGATCACTTAAGGAGTGAATTGAATTGACTGCAAACTTTATACATCATATACAATTGAATGTAGTGCCAATCCAATGAAAGACTCATTCTACTTTTGAAGCCACAGGGAAGATTGCATAGCCATGTCACAACCAAACTGATCTCTGAGTTGGATGACAAGACAGTCATTGAACAATATCTAAAACAGTTCTTCTTTTATAATTTTCAGTTTTAGCAGATGTAGAAATGCAGTAGTCTGCAGAATTTTAAAAGAATCCTGAAATTAATACTGATTTCTAAAATCAGCTATTAATGAGACTGCTAAAAACAAGTGTACAGTATTACCGATCTGGAGCACGGCCATTTGCTGTATTTTACTTTGAGCATTTTCTTCTGAAGTCTGAATAATCAATCACCTCCCATTTAAAAATGAGTTATTCATGATTTTAATAGCTTTTGACACCAAGAGACACTGGGCGTAGTGTCGCAGTCAAACATTCTCCTGACTCATTGCTCACAGAGATGGTAAATGTGCATTGCTGTCTTTTAAGGGGATGGCATTATGCCAGAGGACTTTGTGAGTATGTGTTGGTGAGTGTATTTCTTCAGTATTATTTTTTTTTATTCCACAGAAGTGAATGGTGGTCGTAATCGATGTGAAGTCAGTAACAATGGCAGATGTGCTTCATTTTATATGCAGCATATGTTTTGATTTAATTTGCCAAGATAACCACTGAAATTCTGGAGTATGTTGAGACGGATTTTAGAAATTTTAACAAAGCTATTTGATGCTTTCATTGACATTATAATGAAGAAGTGACTGCCCAGAGTATCATGATGATTAATGTTATGAAAGGGGTTTAACATGGACCCGAAGAGAAGATTCTGCACCAGATATGTTGTAAGTATTAGGGTGTCCCAGTGGGCAAGTGTGCCGAAGATAACATTTGTTGTCTAAGTAATTTAAGGCCATATTTTGACAACACATTCCCAATTCCCCTAAAATTTTGATTTCCCCAAAGTACCAGTATTAGCAGTGTTGCTTGGTAACTTTTTTCATATACAGTATTTCTTATATAGTACTTTATACTAAAATCTACCCTTAAACAATTTCCATATGCACCATTGTGTGTCAGGTTTTTGCCTGTGCCTCATCCTTCAAAGCACTTCTTTCACTTTTTTTTTTTTGTTCCCAAATCAAATTCCTTATTTGTAATTTGTTTGCAATCTGATGTTGTGAAAAGCTAATTGTCTGGAAGAACCTTGAATCTGAGCTACTTCTCCTGCAGAGTTAAGGCAGTACTGGCATGACCCACTGGAAGGGGTATTTGGGACAGACCCACTAAGTTGGCATTGGGTACCTGCAGTGCCTCCCCTAGTCAAACTGGGGATCTAAACGAAATCTTCTGCTAGCTTTAGTGTAGTGTCAACTGATATAACATTAGGTAGTTTACTGAAAGTTGGACAAATTTAGATTTCTAAACACAACTGCAATTGCAGCACAAACTGCTTCTTCATGCTTTCATTTTTTTTTCCTGAGCAACTAGTGCTGACTTGAAGATGTCTGTTTGCTTGTTAAAAGAAAATTACCACAACAGGTGACTGTCAACAATGTTAATTTGGATGATTCATGAAACAACAATAGCCCCAATTCAGTTAAGCTGCAGACCTCCAGAACTCTGGTACTTTGAGAAGGTTGTTGCTTTACATTATATTTCAATAATGTTATGCGATATGCCTGGTTACACTATGGTTAAGATTAGGGTTGTGGGAGAGTTATGTGACTCAAATCAAGTAAAGCAAGTGACGAAAACATGCAATCCAATTGGCTGTCCAGCGGAAGTTCTAAATTGCATTAGTCCTCTGGTCTTAGTCCTCATGCACAGTGTTTGAAATGCATATAGGAAGGTGGCGGCTATAGGTACCTGTAAATCTCCAGTACTTGGGGAGTACCAGTTATAGATAAGTCTGGTCTGTCCTGTTTAACTGGTTATAATTGGAATGTTTCTGAGGACAAGAGGATAGATAATTAGATAAATTAAATAAGTAACAACACACAGAAATATTGAGTCATATTATTATTTTAAAAAGCATTGTTATAAGAAGAAATGCATTATGTTTTGTAGTATGGTTAATTTATGAATAGAATCTAAAGGTTAATCCATATCTTATTTATAAATGTCATAAAACAACAATGTACTGTACCTTAAAGTGGCAATAACTAAAATGATTTAAAAAAATGTGACGAATATTAAAGTTTGTATATTTTGTCTGTGTATTTTTACATTTCAGGGTTCTCCAGAGCAGCAGAGATATCAGATGCGCTAACCCCTGACACCTGACTGACTATCTTCCACCCTCACCCCTCCTATTTAATAAAATAAATAAATAAAAAATCCATAAAAGTAGAAGTGACAGTACTAGACTACTCATGGATTGGGACAGAGCTAGCTCTGTGTCAGGCAGTGCCATTTTCATGACTAATTAACTGCCTTTAATTAAAATAAACCCTCACCCCCACCAAAGTTCAAATACACAATTCCATATTTCAATAAAAAAATAAATGCAACATTAGAATAATAAAAGGCAAACCCAAGGCTATTGTTGCTTTTGGGAATATCACAGACAATAAAACTAATAAAAAAAAAAAATTAACTAACTTGCTGGAACACCAGTGAAACACAACATTTTGCAGAATTCAATTCAGGCTGTTCACAACGGGAACCCAGTAGTTTAGTCAAATTGGGACAAAAATATGGGTGACCTAGCAAACAGTGCTGTGGAGGTATACCCCAAAAAACAGCGGGGTGGTGGGGGTGGTGAACCCAACCATGCAGGGGGTTTTGGGTGCACCCTGGAGGAGCTGCGCAATCTCATGGAGCTGCGGGGGGCTGATGCACTTCAGAAAGTAGAGGACTGCTATGGAGACATCAACGGACTCTGCTACCGGTTAAAAACTTCAACAAATGAAGGTAAGGCTACCTGTGCTTTTAATTCTAATTATGTATGTGAGCAGTAATGGTTGCTTTTTACAGAGACAAAACTGCTCTATAGCATTGCTCTAAGAAAAAGAAAGGATAGCAGCTTTCTTTTTATAGAAAAGTTAACAGTCTAAACATTTGTTAATTTTGAGATTTTTTTTTATATTTTGGAATTTGAAGACATAATTTAATAAAACTTATAATGAACTAATGGGGTCTGGTATAATGTTTTGGCACACAGGTATAACATGGTATTTGTTTTGTTTTTTGTTATATGTTAGTATTGACAGTATATTGAATTGTGAGTCAATACTTGTGGCGTATTACTGAAAGATGTGCTGATAAAAACACATTTGATCGATACAATTTGCACATCCACGGTAACGATTCTTACAAAATAACCTGACACTGCAATCTCTAATTCAATGAATCATTACAACTGAAGGACTTCATATGGTGCCATTTTGCTGCATTCCTCCATTGCAACATGGTACAGTGACACATTTTGACTGATTTTCCTCTCTTGCAGTGAACATACATATACAAATTTACATCTACCCTTTATAAAGGAAAAAAGTATAACAAATTAAGATAAATCTGTAATATTTGATGCAACTGTTTAATCACTTGTGTGAACAAGAAGGTTCAGCAATACAACAAACTTTGCAGGGGTGCAATGGGTTTTCTTGGCTAGGTGGGTGGTGTTTGTGTTATTAGAATTCAATAAAACTCACAGTATTTTCAGTTTATAATATATAGTGTATCCCTGTATATATGCAACAGATAAAAGTAAACAGCTTTCACCCTTCACAACTCAGCTCCCTAGGTTAGCACTATTGCTTACCAAGTTCAAAGCCAAGCAGAAGCTGCATCAATGAAGCACATGTCTGACGACAACTATAAGTTCACAAGCTTACACATACAGGAAACCTTAAACATAGGACTACATATACCATCCAGTTCTTTGGAAGTTCATGAAATAAAACAAAACTAAACAATTAAAATAAAAAGTTCAAGAATGACTTATCATACAGTTAGAAGAACTACTAAAATAATGTTGTTAATGCACTATCAGCTTAAATAATTAGCTATTAAAACACTTAACCATACATAATGTAAAACTACATCAACGATGGTGTACGATATTGCTGAAGTCAAACACAGATATAAAAATGTAATAAACCTCCATGTTTACCACTAGAGGAGCTAAATTCAAGGGTCTGGGAACCACCTGCCAAAATATTTGCTATCTCTTGCCCTATGTGTACTTTCAGATACTTTTTTCTGTATTTGGGTGATGACCTTATCATCAGACTTCTACTAATTATTGTATAGATCTATGTTTTATAACACTGCATGGATTTAATTATTTTTTATTTGATACTTATTCAATAATATTCTTACTTTCCTTTCTTGGAACTTTCTCTTTGATGTCTTATAAACTACTTTCAGCTTCATTGTTTGTATGAAATTATGCTATATAAATATGGTTTGCTTTTATAGAATCGGATAACTTGCTTATATCCAGATGTTAAAACTTGTAGAGACTTACCCAAGAAGATTAAAAATTGGATTTGCTGCCATAGGGGCTACTACAAAGTTCTGAATAATACTTATATGAATATGAGATGTCAGTTTTTGGTTATTAATAAATTTGAAAAACCTTTCTGAAAGCATGTTTTCACTTTGTCATTATGTGTTACTGATTATAGTTTATTGGACAAAAACTGCAAATTTAACCATTCAACAGAATAATGTTTGCAGAAAATGAAGGGGCCTGAATACTTTCTGAATTCACTGTATGTGCATTATCTCATGCATGAGCCCCATCTTGATGAAACAAGAAGTGGAAGAATGTGAAGAGCACTTAATTTTCTGTTACACCCAAAACCTCAGCTCACTTAATGATAAACCTCTGCTTATTTATCAGTAGGTGACTGTGGGATGTAATTTACATTACACTAGTTGCCACTGTAAAGCTTGATGTCATCTTACTGCTGACTGTGTGCATTGGCAATAAGTTGTGGATGTGGTAAATTCTGCAATGGTAAATGATTTAGGAAGCAGCTTCCGTGGGATTCTACAAAAAATAGATCTCTTCAGTCTTCCATTAAATGCAGATAAGATACCAGACTAACAGTTTACATTTCAAGTTCAAGATTGTTGTTGCATGTATAAAGTTCAGTTTGAGCAACATGCAACAATATTTAGTACCAACTCCTTAAACTGTATACTCAGAGTTTTTTTAATCTTACACATCTCGGTACATTATTTCTTTCATGGCTCCCATGCTTCCTTCACACTTGATGACATGCTTAGAATATGCTCATGTATGGTTTCTAATGCAAAGTTGATTTTGGATTCACTTTTTCTGAACTGCAACCCCATGTTCAGACCAGACAATATTATCAAATACCATGTTATTGATGAAAATAAAGCCGTGTGCCAAAAATCAAATATCTTTACCAAGCTTTATACATTAATTCTTTACTTTAATTTGGCATTTCATTACAAACTTTTAGACTTTAGAAAAATGGTCTGCAAACCTTTACAACATTCTTTCATGATGCTAGTTAGCAAAGCATGTACATGAAGACTCTGTTGAAAATTAAAGGGGGTTTGTGTTCAAGTTGTACACCTTGGTGCACTTCTTTATGCCAGGGTTTCTGGGAATCTAGAGAAGTCTAATTAGTTTTGTAGCTGAAGCGGATATATTTTTGCCATTTGGTACACTGTATTAATCCCTGAGGGGAAATTGTCTTTTCAAATGACCTTTGGAGCGGAGGGTCAGAAATTGTACAGTACCCCTGGAGCAATATACAGTCAAAACGTAATACTCCAGTCAATAGACAAGATGGCTATTAGTTTTCTAAACAAGCCTCTTAGTCTGAATTAGCTTCTTTTTTTGTAAATTTTTATGTTTCCTAGGTAAAGACAAACCACTTCCATTAGATACCGGGCTAGGCCACAGAAGTCTTCTTTATTTTGTGAACAAAATGCCAATATAATGCATTGTTATATACAGACTTCTTGTAATTTCCTTACTGACTAGCACTGCATCTCACCTCCTTGCAACTGCTGTCCTCTCAGGTAAATAACATCATTAGATGCATTTTCAGATCTGTATAACATCTACGTGTTAACACAAACTTAGAATTAAAATTATTAGCATTTTTTATTTGCCAGAAGCCTCTACCCTAGGTGACTTAGAGAATTGGTATACATTTCAGTTAAATTTCACCTCAGAATAACAAAGTGACTTTCTCAGGGTCATTCAGTGAGTTAGGAGCAGTCAGATGCAGCTTTGCGCTTTAAATCCCAAAGCTACTGCTGCTATGCCAGACAGCCTGCAAAAATAAACAAATAAATAAATTAAGAATTTAACACTTTACATTTACATAATATGCAGCCAAGGTATGAGTACTTCTTCAGAGAAGACAATCACTGGCCAGTAGAAGCTCTCTGCATAAAGCTGTTTTGCTAGCAGACATATCTTCAACCTTGAGTGCTGCCAAGTGGCGTTTGTAATTTATCTTCTGGTGAGCTGTAATGTACATTTTCTGAGTTTCCTCTTCCCATTTCAGTCATAATATACTTATACAATATATTACAAGGGCAGAATCTTTTAAAGCTTTACTTTATACACAAGGTAGGAGTACAAAAGAGGGGAAAAAGACAGCGTAAAAGAGTGCTCGACTAGACAAATGTTGCCAGGTACTCAGTACAAACAAAGTGGTACAGAGCAATATAAACTCCATAATCCACCTCAGAAATACAGGGAGAAATCCTTCTTGAAATAAGAGAACATTTTTGTCACAGGGATCACATTGCATTCTTAAACAAATCACCATTTCATTCTTTGCATATGATGTTGGTTGTTTCTGGTTTGAAAAACTTGCTAATATGTACAAAAAAAAAAATCTTTAACATATGGCAGGCTACTTAGCAGGACACTAACACATTAAGAATACCTGAACTTAGCCTGTGCTATTGTATGCAGTGAGAGTCCTTTTAAAATCATGAATCTATTGGGATTTCACAAATCTGTTACTACCTACTTATATTTATGGTTATTTACTGCATGGAGCCTGTTATGGATCTTTCTAGAACCTTCATGTGGAAGGGTCTTTTTGGAGCCAAAAATGGTTCCCCTATGGTATCATTCTGAAGAACCAGTCTGGCACCTTTATATTTACGAGTGTGTTATACATTTTACCACACAATGTTTTTCAAATAGAGGGGCTAAATAAAAAGATGCTGTCGAGGTTAAACTTTACCACAGCTGTCAAAACAACAACAACAAAAAAAAAAGGTAAATTGCAGCAAAATGTTATTCAATAAGCATGTAGAATATTAATAAATTAAACCATGGAAGCCGTTAATGGGAATTCGTGACACTGTTGTGTTGATTACCCTTTGTGCTAAATTTATTTAATGTATTATTTGTGACTCAATTTTCATTATTCTGGGATGTGGAGAGACACTGCAACAAATAAATTAATACATCCTTGATGAATCAATATGGTCTTTTCTAAATCTGGTGCCATGGCTAGAACACCAGAGAAGGCAGAACATCTGTACTAACATCTATGCACTTTTTGCATTTCACCTCTATCTCCTTATCCTTTAAGTTGCCCTTTCTTCAGCTAAAAAGCCAAAGCCTCCTGTTTCATTTCTTAGTTTGCCTTCCTGTTGCTCCTGTCATACCTTTAACTACTTTGTAGTTTTATTGCCATGGGGTCCTAGTTAACATTACTGCCTTTTGTCTGGCTAAACCATTTGAAGAGCAAGATAGCCCAAACATCATGATGTGCTTTTCCCCAGTCCAGTAGGATTCCAATGCTTTTCAATGGTGTACAACACCAAGGCAGATATAAAGAGTGGGCCACTGGATAATGGTTGTATGTTTGTGCACTCTACATCCAGCTGTGCTTGCATATGCTTTAGTCATCTAGTCCATTGCCTACCATCATCTGGATTTCTCTAACAAAAGACTTCAGGATTACTTAAAAGAAGTGGAGCAGAGGACTTTTATGACATGTTGTTTGTTTGACTATCCTGGTTCTGTTTACAGTTGACATTCAACTGTATAAGTCTCAGAAAGGCATTAAGGAAATATGATGTAAACGATAGAAAAGGGAGAACATGACAATTGAGGGGAAGCCAGCTCATTGATCTATTAGCAATACTGAGTTGAATGGGTTGTACCGGGAATGTCTTTTCTAACTTGCTTTCGTTTCTGAGCCAGGCTTTGGCCATTGATTTGTGAGCCTGAAAGCTTCCTTCATCTTAGGTGTGCCAGCACTTCACAGAACGATGCTTTTTATACTGCACGTGCCCAGCTTTAAAAAAAAAAAAACAGCAAAGTGTTTCTTTTTGCAACCTGACCTTCAGTTGCTTCCTAGAACAATGAATAAACCTCTGAACTGTACTGTTCTATTTTTGTTCTTTCTTTATATGTCAGAACTCTCTCAGCCTTATTTATCATTGCCACTATATTGTTGGTTCTTTGTGTGGAGTATGAATAAGGTGTGCTAAGCAGCTGGAGCCCACCAGGAGGCAATCTTATACAGCTTGTTGTTTTGCCAGTCTGGGGGTCAAAGGAGGATTCATGCTGTGCGGAAGTAGACAAGGGAATGAAAGAGGGAGAGATCATGAAGGAAAGAAACAGAGAAAGACAAAGAAAGAGAAAAAGCCCTACAGTTACAGCTTGACTGCCTTCAAGCCCTGGCTTAAAGGAATGGAAGAGATTACATTTGGTGTCATTTTATTTTTGGTTTATTATTTACTGCTTCATGCTGTGCTTGTATATTCTAGCTCTACAGAAAGCATTTTATAACTGATGACACCAGGTGTCTTTCCTTAGTTCACAGATTATTTTATATAGTAAGATTGTTTCCCACAGAGAACATAAAATATTAGAAACAAAACAACAACAACTGATTTTCCCTGCGGCTTGAACATTTCTTCTTATACACATACACTAGAAGAAGTGGAAAACATGCCGAAGGGAGACTTACATTCAACGTGTGATGTATATGGTGATAAGGAGTTCAAACACACTTTAGAGGTTCTGATGTCATAATATTCAAAGAAGCCTCATCTGGCAGCAATAAGGAAGCTTTTCAGTGTACTCTGAAATGTATTATTATTATTCAAAACATGCCATATAAGCTTTGACAGACTGATAACTAATTCAAATTGTGTAGCTTCACCTCCCCTTATGACCAAGAGTAGAATAAAGCCAATCCATAAATTGATTGTCCTTTCATCATACCCTTGTGTTTTTGCTTTCCTTTTTAATTGCCAAACAGATTGCGTTCCTTTGCACTGTCCCAAGGTGACGAGAAAGAGAGGTCTCTGTGGTCGAAAACTGCTCTGAATAGGAGAGCAAAACCTCTGTAGAAAGGTACAGTTAGATTCATGTATATTACTGTTCCTATTCACAGTAGAAGATTATACAGTACCTGAACAAATGGGCACTGAACTTGGAGGGGCCAACAATATCAGACAACACCAATTAGTGCTGTGTCCTTCAAGTGTCTTGACGTAGGAGTGTGTGTACTAAGTGGCCAGTACTCTCCTACCCTCCTGTAAAAGTACAGGTCTAATGGTCTTAAATGGCAAAATCATTACATATAGGAGTATAGCATCATTAAAGATAATGCTTTTGATGACACAATGGGAAAAGAATAACATTTTTGAACACTGCCACTGACAAGTGATGATTGTAAGTGAAATTTAGTCTGTACACTTGATACACCAAAATCTGATAAGATGGCAAACTCTGGACAAATGGAACATTTTTAAATAGTTAAAGAACAGATTATTCTTAATTTAATTTTCTTTTTACGGTTAATTAGGTCTGTTCAAGGACGATAAAGAGGTACCTGCATTTAGCAGTGAGAATGCAATACACATAATAGTAGAAAATATTAATTACTAGTAAAACCAATAGAAAAAAACTTTTTTTTTGTACCTGTTTACTGAACTACAGATATATAGAACAGAAGCTTATCCTACAGAACACAAGTCAGAAGCCAACCCAGGTCACAGGGCAATTTATGAACCAACTGTCGACCTACTGTCTGAGACTGTCCAGCCCCTTTGCTCCTTCTCTGTTGCCACATGGGAAGAGGTGGAGGACATCATCAGGAAAATGAAACTGTCTACCAGTTCCCTGGACCCTTTCCCCTCAGCTTTACTGAGGGCCAACGTCTCTGCCGTCTCTCCACTTACCACCAGGATCATAAACCAGTCCCTTTTGGCTGGCCATATTCCTTCTTCACTAAAAACTGCTGTCATCAGACCCCTACTGAAAAAACCCACCCTGGATTCTGAAGTTCTCTCCAATTATAGGCCCATCTCCAATCTTCCATTTCTCTCTAAAGTTCTGGAAAAAATAGTCGTAATTCAACTTCATGACCACCTCAAACTGAATAATCTGTTTGAAAAGTTTCAGTCTGGTTTCCGCCCTAGCCATAGCACCGAAACAGCCCTGGTTAGGGTCACCAATGATCTTCTGATAACAGCAGATACTGGTTCCCCTTCTCTACTCATCCTCCTTGACCTGACAGCTGCTTTTGACACAATAGACCACAACATTCTCCTTCACCGCCTGAAATACACCATTGGACATTCTGGAAATGTTCACAATTGGTTCATATCTTACCTGACCGGCAGAACTGAGCACGTCGCCCTGGGCAGCGCAAAATCTCATATCCACAACGTCACTTGTGGTGTCCCACAGGACTCTGTGCTAGGCCCCATCCTTTTTACCATCTACATTTTCCCCCTTGGAAGTGTCATTAGCAGACATGGTTTATCTTTTCACTGCTATGCTGATGACACTCAGATTTACCTCAGGACTACCCCAACCTCCTCTACTGCTCCTCTGCCAATATCTACATTGACTACCTGCCTGAAGGAGATAGAGGCGTAGATGAGGCTCAATTTTCTTCAGCTAAACAGATCCAAAACAGAAGCCATCTTAGTTGGCACATCACACCATCTCCGCTCTTCTACCATCACCAGTATCACTTTCGCTGGCCAAAACATTCCCCTTTCCACATCTGTCACCAATCTGGGTGTTAAAATGGACCTTCAACTCACCTTTGATGCCCACATCAAACACCTCTGTAAGTCTTCCTTCTACCACCTCAAGAATATTGCTAAACTCCAACCAACTCTCACCCTGGAAGATGCAGAGAAGCTCGTCCATGCCTTTGTCTCCTCCAGGTTGGATTACTGTAACGCGCTCCTCATCAGGATTCCTGGCAAGAGTATTTAGAGACTCTAGTATATTCAGAATTGCGCTGCCAGGATCCTGATGAGGGTGTGAAAGCATGACCATATCACCCCAATCCTGAAAACCCTTCACTGGCTCCCTGTTCCACTCAGAATTGAGTTCAAGGTCATTCTCCTCACTCATCAGTGCATCTATGGACATGCCCCCCTTTACTTACAGGAACTCCT
Organism: Polypterus senegalus; assembly: GCF_016835505.1. Taxonomy (NCBI): domain Eukaryota; kingdom Metazoa; phylum Chordata; class Cladistia; order Polypteriformes; family Polypteridae; genus Polypterus; species Polypterus senegalus. The sequence continues at coordinate 91,423,986 of NC_053166.1, read as the reverse complement.
TACCCCTCATACCTCCTCACGCACTCTCTGCTCTGTACACACTAACACTCTCCAAGTCCCTAGAACCAAGCTTCGCAGTATGGGTGATAGGGCTTTTTCATCTGTGGCGCCGAGACTGTGGAACGCCCTCCCTGATTACCTGAGAGCCCCACACTTAGCTGATGTTTTTAAACGGAATCTAAAAGCTCATCTTTTTAGAATGATATTTTGTTAAAATATACATAGATTTTCTTGTTTTATTATTTTTGTTTTTTACTCTGTAGCACTTTGAGATTTCTAAAATATGAAGTGCAATATAAATAAAATGTATTATTATTATTATTATTATTCTAACATGCTTGTCTGAAAGGTCTGGATGGATAGTGTGATAATAATGCAACACAGACATCATAAAGATTTGGGGCAGCCACCCATATATTGTTTTCCTGGCTGCAAAAGTTGAATTTTAGTAGCACAATGTGCATAGAACAGAGTCCAAAACAGAACTGATTATCAATGACAAAGATGGAGGCTTTAAAGGCCCTAAAATGAAGTGATGTCATCAAAACAGCCAGAATCAGAAGTGATGTCTTCTGGACCAGATGCGACATCAGCAAAGGCCCCAGCACCGGAAGTGATGTCTTTTGGTCTGGAAGTGACGTCACCAAAGGGGTCATCACCAGAAGTGATGTCTTCTGAGGTGCCAGAACCTTGCAGGATTTCCCGGGAAAGGTCTGTAGGGAACTGAGAAAGACAGTCAGTATACTCCGCCACCTCCTGGTCAGATGTTTAATAATTATTACAGTTGCTCAGGCACTTTAGGTGCCTCCTACTCGCACGTGTGTGACAATAGTAACCCCACACAGACACGAAGACAATATGAAGACTCCATATGGAGAGTGACCAATCCAAGGCATAAACCTAGGTCTCTAGAGCAGCCAGTCAGCAGGGCTAACTTCTGCAGCTAGATGCGCCATGGCAGCTTAATGTGAACAGATAGGTATTTAATATTGAATTTATTAGGTATTACATTGTATTACTTTTTACTACCACTGCATTCTGGAATATGTTTAACTTTTGTGTTCACTCTTGCAAAAACCTGAAGATAATTTAATGAGAATACTTCCTTTGCTTTCATGGCAACTCTTTCCTGCTGTTATACTGTAATCCTGTTGAACTGTCACAGAGTAAATATATCTAAGAAAATTCCTCTTTACATTCATCCTTAATCTGGAAAAAGAAACATGCAATGACCAGTTTGCGTAATAATTATTTTATTGCATTCCATATGAAAGATAATCTAGTGATCAGAAATAAAAAAAGACGATTGTTTTGTGCAATCCCAACAGTGGCACAAGGCTGATGAGGAGTTTATGCAATTTCTACCTGCTGATTTGTGTTCAGGCAGGAAATGCAAGCACTGATTTTCTTAATTTAGATATATGTTTGTCTAGAGTGCATTGAAAAACATAATTCATCTTGTTTATGAAAAAGAAATACAAAGTAAAAGGCAGACTCAGGGTTGAATACAACAATGTACAACAAGGGCTTCTCCTTTCTTGACTTCAGAATGCTTTTTTAAGTTGTCTGTGTTTTTACCATGCCTTTTCTTGCCACAAATAAAAAGGCTCCTTTAAGTTGGCAGACTGGTGCAGATTACAGAATCTGTTACAATATTCTATATGTACATCAAGTTGGAAAAGGGATTTTTTGTTCAATTACAAATTCATTAAAAAAATCAAGCAAATTTTAAACTGAGCCATCTTCTCATAGTCTGAATAAAAGTGCTTTGCCAACAGACTTGCACATAAGCTTTTCCGTGTAAAAAACAAACAAAACAAAAAAAAGATATAAAGCTAAATTAAACTGAAGGCCAACGTAAGAGGCAATAAATGTTTTTGAGAGAACAAAAGGGTCAAAACCAAACATACTCATGAAAAAAAGGGCACAAAGAAAAACTTTGAATACTTTGGAGATTTGATATCCGCAGATCGAATAAGGATTTACACTCGCACTTTTATCCCATTGTATCAGTTACACATGGGTTCTGACCTCAGAGGCCATGCCTCTCGCAATGCTGGAAGCATACCTAATGATTGAAATAATGGTATGAGACTGACAACAGGCTAACATAACATGAACCTGTACTTCACTTATGTAACAAATGAGACCATGGAAAACACTTCAGCCTACATGTTATTCCTTCCAAATGTTCAGTGGAATACTTTAATTAAGATAAATAACAAATGTATCTACTCAAAATTACAACACTGAAATAATGCAATTTAATCTTCTTGTTATAAACGCCTAATGCTCAATGCATCATCCAAACTGAAAAGAGCAGAAACACACTGGAAAGGCCCAAAGAACCATAAATATTGATGAATAAGGCACAGTCAGAATAAAATCTGAAAATATTTGTACTGTAACACAAGCACAAACAGGCAGGTAAAAGGCTGGAGTTTCGGAATGGAAACCCTCATTTAATAAGTGATGGATTTTTTAGATGTAAAACCAAAGGAAAAGGATTTTAATGATCTGGGGTAAGCAGGTCTGGAGGACACATGTAGCTCCAGTAAATGCAGGTTCTAGAATGAACTTCTTCTTCTGGCTGACCATGCCAGATGGAAAGGATGGGACTTCTGGGAGTGAGGCAGATGTGAGGTCAGAGAGCCTCTGTGTTTTTCTTGTGTCTCAAGCTCTGGAAGCCAACTTGATGCTCTGGTTATTTACCATTAAAAAAATATGCTCCCATAGCATAGGTGCGTGACAGTATATATATATATATATATATATATATATATATATATATATATATATATATATATATATATATATATATATATATATACAGTATGCAGGTATATATATATACTGTCGGAGATGGCTGGGGTGGCGACCAGGCCGGGAAGCCTAGGAAGACTGGAGGAGGGCTTACGCAGACCACGTGGGGGCGACCGCCCTGGTTCCTTTGGGGGCCACGGGTACAGAGCTTAGAAGCTCAACCCTGTAGGGGCCTGTGGTCACCGCAAGGGGGCACCCCCGTGCCTTTGGAGCCCTAGAACTCAGCACTTCCGCCACACCCAGAAGGGCCGGGGAGAAGAAGAATGGGGACATCCAGAGTGCTTCCGGGTACGCAGCTGGCACTTCCGCCACACTGGGGCGTGTCGGTGGGAGGTTGCCGGACCACACCTGGAGCACACCTGGATGCTTATAAAAGGGTCCTCCTACCTTCATTGAATGGCGAGAGTCGGGAGCGGAGTGGACTGAGCTTGCTGGAGGAGGCAAGGAGGCAGCCTGAAGAGGAAGAAAGGCATTGTGTGGCCAGGACTTTGGGGACTTTGGGGGTTTGTGGTCACTTGACTTTTGTATATAGTGTAAATAAACGTGTTTGTGGGTGACATGAACGTGTCTGCCTGTCTGTGTCTGGGCCAGCCGCCACAATAAATATATATATTTATATTTATATTTAAATATTTATATATTCATAGGATTTATTGCAATCTGATTATTTGGGTGGTTACCTACCAGTGCCTGTCAAATAATAGAAGGAGTACATGACACATGTTCCCCACTAACTGTGGCTCATCAGGTGTAATCACATTGCTTCCCCTTGCAGGGATTGAACCTCAGATGTCAGAGCCTGAAGTAGAGCCTCAGACCTTGCGTCATGATGACTGGTTCACTTATTCAAGAGGGTGAATCAGATTGCGATCAGACCTATAGATTGTGGCACACGGCTGGGGGTGGTACCCAGCTGGGACGCCCATGAGGACCGGAGGAGGGCTTTCGCCTCCTCCAGACCATGAGGGGGCGGCCGCCTTGGTTGCACTGAAGACCACCCCTGTAGGGGCCCGTGGTCACCGCCAGGGGGGCGCCCCGGTGCCTGGAGAGCCCTGGACCTCAGCACTTCCGCCACACCAGGAAGTGCTAGGGGGAAGAAGACTGGGGACACGCAGAGGGCTTCCGGATGCGCAGCCGGCACTTCTGCCACACAGGAGAGTGTCCACGGAGGAGTGTCGGGAAGCACCTGGAGCCCATCTGGGCTTGTATAAAAGAGGCTGCCTCCCTTCATTCGATGACTGGAGTCGGGCGAGGAGTGGACAAAGTCTTGCGAGAGAGGAGTGGAGGCGGCCTGAAGAAAGGCACTGGAGAGAGAGGCCTGGACTTTGGGGGATCGGTGCTGGAAGCACTGGGTTGTGCACGAACTTTGTAAATAGAACTGTAAATAAATATGTGTGTGTTGGGTGAGAAAACATTGTCCGCCTGTCTGTGTCCAGGGCTCGTTCCACAAGATGTAATACTTTGATCTTCACAAGCTCAAGTAAGTGTACCAGCCTCTGTGGCACAACATTAAGAGCTGACTTCCGGGGTTCGATCCCTGAAAGGGAAAGCAAAGGTACTTTGCAATATATATATATATATATATATTGTCACAAAATGAGACAAAGACAGATAAAGGTTTAGGGCAGCCACCCATATAATTTGGTATCCTGGCTGCAAAAGTCATTTTCAATACAACTAGCACTGAAGTGCATACAATGGAGTCCAAAACCAGACTGCGGGAGAAGGGAAAAGGGTAGGCTTTTAAAGGGGAAGACAGGAAGTGAGGTCATAAGGATCGGGCACGTGTTCATTATTCATTGGATAGGCCCGGATGTGACATTAGGGGGGTCGGAGCTGGTAAGGTCTGTTTCCATTGGTTCGGTCCCAGAAGTGATGTCAAGAGAGCCAGGTGGAGCCTCCGGGTTTGGTCTACAGGGAAGTGAGAAAGAGAGTTAGTGCACTCTGCCACATCCCGGCATGCCTCAGAACTGCCTTCACTCGAGCCCTTTAGCTGCCTCCCATGCGCACGTGCGTGACAATATATACTAATAAAAGGCAAAGCCCTCACTGACTGACTGACTGACTGACTCACTGACTCACTCACTGGCTGACTCATCACTAATTCTCCAACTTCTTTTTTCAAGCTCATGTTTACTCTGACTGATCTGTCATAATTGTGAAGGACAGAGACCACATGCAGCTGGCTGCAATGCATCATTCACTTTTACCACTAGTCCAGTAAAGTCTTCGAATGCCAAAAGGTAATATGTTTTCTGCACACATGATATACATTTATATGTTAAACGGGTCTTTTGGGGAGACTTCTCAGCCATAATCAGCTTATCCACTGTAAATGAAGGCTTGGTGGTGGTCAGGCAATGTTGACAAGACCACCAGTGTTCTTACATTACCATTCCTACTTTGAGTTCTGCCTTCATGAGTCATTGGGCTTATTCAGAAATTTCACACTCAGTGAGCTATCTAATCGCTCACACCTTAATTGAAGTCTAATTCATTCATAGTTGTCTATGATGCTGCGAGACTAGTGACAACCAGACACTGTATCAGCACCAGGAGTAAGGCAGGAACAAACTCTGGACATTGCACCATTTACTTGCAGGGGCTGTCCACACACTCACACATCTGCATACACACAAGACCAAACAACAATTATACACAGGTCCAAATATCAGTTACCAATTAATGAATCATGCAAATCTTTATGAATCCCCCAGGAGAAGGAGTACCTAACAGTCTACAAGAATTCTCTGATCATTTACAGCAAAAGCTGCTCTTTAGTCAAAAGATGGTTGCATTTCACTCATATGAGACTTGTGGTACAACACAAGTCAAGGCTGTTTCTTTCTTGTGACTAGAGTGTAAGTAAAAATAAACAGTTCTTAGCCTTACATTGTTTGTCTGACTTTAGACAGATAATGTAAATTTCAAAAAAGCTAAGAATTCTTAAAATATTTACACTTGAAATTGATTCTTATCAATAAAGGTCTATTAATTGCTGCTTTAAAGAAACTGCAAAAGGAACTGGCCGGGAATAGTGATTTAACTGTATTGCGTGTGAACATTGCAAGCAGTGTGAATTTTTCAACATGCACATGCATGTAAGCAGAGGTCAGCAAGACAGCATGTTAAAGGGACAAGGGTAAAACATCAAAATAGGGTAGCATACAAAGAGAAGACATCGAAATATTAAAGCATTATTAGTCATGACCTTAAGCAGTAGGACTGGTGGATTTTGCAGACTGTAAATTCCTGAACTATACAGCAGTTAAGGCAACACATGAACATCAATCAACAAGATAGGACTTGAATATTAAGGTATTGTGGTAGACAGACAGCAAATGAGCAAGCGAGAGAGAGCAGAGAATGGTGACTGTTCTCTTTTAATCAACTTCTTCAAATATTATATACAAGAATTTTCCCATTTAGAGGTAGAGTTCCAAATACTCCCCTCCTACTCTTTCAGTCTCTATCCTCTAAGAAGTGCTTGGCTATATAAAATTTTTTCCTTAAACAATCTTTGAATGTTATTAGTTGAGGTTTACATTTAAAAGAGGCCATGTTTCTCAGCTCATGTAACGTGAAGAATTCCTAGCACAGTGGTTCTCAGACTCAGTCTCAGACTGTGGTACTACAGTCGTCTGCTGGCATTAAACATCTGGCTGAAAAGGCTTCTGTGATGGACAAAACATGAGGTTCGTGGACAACTGGGATCTGTTCTGGGAGAGGCTGCGTTTCTTCAAGTGGGAAGGTCTGCATTCTAATCGCGCCTTAGTCCTCTCCGAAAACATCTCTAAGGTAATTTGTCTCTCTTGACGATGCACTTTTAATTCTAGTTATTTCCATAATGCCTTGCTAGGACATGATAACTCTATAGTGAACTCTTCTTCAAAAGTGTACTGCATCAATACTTTAATAACCATCCTTAGTTCATGTAAAAAATCCAGACAGTGTGGCATAAATGCGAATTATTTAGTTACAATTTCACCACTAGATGTGCACGTTATTAAAACTATAAAAACAGACTATAGATTAAATAAAAAATCTGCACAAAGCTGTGCTAATACGAATAACTTAATTACCAATTAGCAATTTAGTTCTGCACTTCCAAGACCTTAAATATGACCATAATAAATGTTAAGAGCATTAACCAACAAGATGTTTTCTATCAACGATCTTGTTAATGATAAGAAAATCTATTTTATTACATGAAGTGAAATTTAGCTTAGCTCTGATGGTGCGACTGTTTTAATTGAGTCCGCACCTCTGAATTACAAATTTATTCATGCAGATCGCCAAGGTAAGAAAGGCAGCGGTTTAGCAAATATTTACTCAAGCCGGTTAAAGTGTAAATATGTCGGCTTTGGTACATTCAAGTCTTTTGAGTATCTTCCAGTTGTTATTCATAGAGTTTCTTAGTCTCTAGTATTGACCGTGTATATTCCTCTTTAATATAATGTGTCTTTCTTTGAGGTATTCTCAGATTTATTGTCAATTATAATTACTAGCTATAACAGGTACCTAATAGTTGGTGACTTTAATTGTCATATCAATAACCAGTGTGACCTGAAAGCAAAAGAATTCATGAACCTCCTGCACTCTCTTGATCTGAGCCAGCACGTTAGTCAGCCAACACACAAAGGAGGGCACACGTTGAATTTAGTGATTACTAAAGGACGAAATGTTGATGTGAGACAGATCATGGATATTAGTTTATCACACCATTTTCTCCTACTATTTAATAAAGAAATACTGATAGATAAAATTAATGAGAATAAAAAAATGCTTCTTTGATTCATCTGCAGCTTCAAAGTTTACAAACATTTTAGGCAACCAGTCCATTTGTAATGCTTACTACAATAGTGATAATAATGTAAATAATTAGGTGGAAAATTTAAATGTTAAAGTGAGAGCTGCTGCTGAACAAGTTGGTCCTGAAAAGACAGGTAAAAAATCTTCCAGCAGTGTTATACCATGGAAGACCCAAAGAGTGTCTGATTTAAAAAAAGGATGCTGGAGGGCTGAGAGTAAATGGAGAAAAACTAACTTGATTATCCACCATGAGATACTGAAGGCTAAAATAACAGAATACAACAACATCGTCTTGAGAGGCAGTGCTATTTCTCTAAAATTATAAATAATAATGCTAGCAATCCGAGAGTTTTATTCTCTACTATTGATCTTTTGCTAAACCCAGGTTACTCAATGGATTGCCTCTGAAAAACTTCTATATTGCTCCTATATTTTTAATCACAAAATTAATGATATTAGAAATAATATAGTACAACCCCCCAATACTGATCCTCTTAAACCCTGCTATTCCATTTTATGCAAATTAAATTCTTTCACCAGGATAGATTTACCTGATTTATATAAAATAATTTCTCAACTGAGACCCTCTTCCTGAGTCCTTGATCTAATACCAATAAGTTTTTTCAAAGAAGAATCTGATGTACTAACTGAAAGTGTTCTTCACATAGTAAATTCATCATTAAATATAGGGTCTTCTGAGGCTGTCTTAAGATTGCTCTTGTTAAACCCCTGCTCAAGAAAAATAATCTCAACTCCTCTATTTTTGAAAGTTTTAGACCTAGTTCGACCTGCCTTTCTTTAGTAAAATCCTAGAAAAGACAGTCATTATGTAGCTAAATGATCATTTGAATAAACATGCTGTTCTTGACAAGTTTCAGTCAGGTTTTAGAACAAATCACAGTACAGAAACTGCACTCATTAAAGTAGTAAATGACTTGTGGATAAATGCAGACAGAGGCCTTTATCTGTTCTCATTCTCTAGATTTGAGTGCCACGTTTGATACCATTGATCACAATATTATTAAAAATCGTCTTAGTCAGTGGATGGGCCTCTCTGGCAGGGTCTTAAATTGGTTTGACTCTTACTTGATAGGTAGAAAATTCTTTGTTAGTTGTGGTAATTATACTTCAAAGACACATTATATTCTATCTGGTGTTCCACAAGGATCTATCCTGGGTCCACTGCTCTTTATGATCTATATGCGATCTACACGACACACAACTGTATTTATCAATAGCACCTGATGATCCCGACTCTCTTGTCTCACTGACACAATGTCTGTTTTGTGTTTCTGAATGGATGAGTTGTAATTTTCTCAAACTAAATAAGGAGAATTCGGAAATCTTAATAATTGGCAAAAATATAGTGAGCGTATAAGAAATAAACTTGACAACTTAGGCTTGAAAGTTAAGACAAAGGTAAAGAATTTAGAGGTAATTTTTGGATCTGACCTAATTTTTAAATCACATATTAATCAGATTACTAGGACAGCATTTTCACCTAAGAAGTACAGCAAAAATTAGGCCCCTTATAACTTTGCAAGATGCTGAAAAATTACTTCATGCTTTTGTTTTTGGTTGACTAGGACAACCCAAAAAAGACATCAATTGATTGCAACTAGTGCAGAATGCAGCTGCCAGAATCTTAACTAGGAAAAGAAAATCTTAGCACATCTCTCCAATTTTCATGTCACTACATTGGTTAACCATGCCGTTTAGAATTGATTTTAAAATACTGCTTATGGTTTACAAATCTTTGAATAATCTTGCTCAATCCTATATCTCAGCATGCCTTCCACCTTACATTCCAAATTGTAACCTTAGATCTTCAAATGTGTGTCTGCTTAGAATTCCAAGAGCTAAACTTAAAAGAAGTGGTGAGGTAGCCTTCTGCTGTTATACACCTAAAATATGGAATAGTTTAGTGATAGAAATTCACCAGGCTAATATGGTGGAGCACTTTAAAAAACTGCTAAAAACCTATTATTTTAAAATGGCTTTCTCATAGCTTCATTTTAGTGTAACCATGATATTCTGTATATGCATTTAATTATTTTTTTGATGGCTCCAAAATCCATACTAACCCCTACTTTCTCTGCTGTTCTCTTTGCTGTTTTTTGTTGTGGCGATCTACACCACTACCACCTGATCAAAGCACCGAGCAGTCCCTACATTGATGGATTGAAGGCCAGAGGTCAACAAGACTATAGCGCTAATTCTTCCATGTGAAGCCTGAAAACCAGGAAAACTGATTTAGATCATTTATGTTAGGTAGAATGCCTAGTAGGGGCTGGGTGGTCTCATGGCCTTGGAACCCCTGCAGATTTTGCTTTTTTCTCTAGCCATATGGAGTTTTTTGTTTGTTTTTTCTGTCCTCTCTGGCCATCGGACCTTACTTTATTCTTTGTTAATTAGTATTGCCTAATTTTCACATTTTTTTCTTTCTTCATCTTGTAAAGCACTTTGAGCATCATCATTTGCATGCAAACATGCTATAGAAATAAATGTTGTTGTGAATATACAATATAACCAAAACACCTGAAAAAGCAGAATGAAAATTATGATAATGATGGAAATCTTAAACACCAAGGTAAGCACCACACTGAATTATACTCATGTGGAATACCTAAAAGTCTGCAACATTTTAATTAACATTTACCAAAGTTAGTTTTGTATCTTCTACACTTACCTTGAAACACAGAAGCTATGAATGAAATAACAGCTTTTATAATTAGGCTAGAAGTCCAATTAAAAGCAGAAGCAGGCTGAAAGAAAATCCCATAACCAGATGGAGTACCCAGGGACTTTGGGGTCCCCTGACTTTAAGAACTACTGTCCAAGTACAAGCTAAAATAATTTGTGTGGGTTAATGGATCTAGTGTAAAAATATGTAAAAAATAGCACAGTTATCACATATACTTATGAATTTGTATCCTCTCAAAACACAATTCACAGTGTACTAATTATGGATTTCCTGCCCACTACAGAATGTTCCAGAAACAATTAAACATTTCTAGCAATTTTAAAAAGTTTGGATTTTAGAGAGTCAGGAGGGTACTACCAAGATAATCTCTGGTGTCTCATAGATTTATGGAGATTACAAAAGGAATTAGAGAGTTTCTGGATGAAAGCCTTGTAGATGGATAGCAGTGGTCTGAAAAAGGATCCTAAAACAGACAAGATGCCTGTGTATCTGAGCCTACTGAGAGGTTATATTCTCAGAGAATGAGATAAAATTTAGTGTAATTAGAGGCCTTAAATAAATATTGGTAGAGATGTTTAGGCTACATTTATCTAAAGACTTCAACTGCAGCCCAGCTGAGTTTAAAAATACTGAATACTAATAATAGTTCAAGTAAAAAAAGTAATTTAGGTGTTTGCCTATACTGTAAACCCAACTGAATGAATTTGGAGGTTAATAAAAAGGAAAATATTGAAGGGCTTGTACTTCTTGCAGCTGTCAAATTCAGTCGCATTGTTTTATTGGTTTCTGATATAGATGTAGTGATAATTTTGTAGTTTCACTCACAACACAGCAGCATTACACCTATGTTGTACCTCTAAGAGGCAAGTTCTATGAAGAAATTTAAGATGTTGTACTGGTATCTGTTGTTTTTGTTCCTGATTATCTGTAGAAACTATTTTTTGTTTAGGGAAGGGGAAAAAGGCAAAACCTTTACTATTTCTGGTGTCCCATTCACCTACCACCAATATTTTTACTCTGTTTCTTTAAAACTATTCACCATTTTGATTTAAGATACTTATTGCACAAACTATGAGAAAAAAAGGCACAAAACATATAGCGAAGAATTTTAAATTAGCAGACAAATCCACAAAGCATGTGTGTAGACTTCATACAGACAGTGACTCAGTTAAAAATCATTCCCAGGCCCCTGAACCTTTAAGACAGTATTGCTAAGCACTACATCACTGTAATATTTTTGAGAGATTCTAATTCACCCTAATTCACATGTAAAAAGACCTACTGTGCCATTACCTGACCACTGTATAAGATGACAAAAAATTTGAGGCAAGATTTTCTAAGTTAAGGATGGATTTTCCCCACCAGAGGTAAGGCTCAGGAGTGATGAAGTCAGGGTGGCTCCGACTCTTGGGTAATCACTCATAAAGAACACGGAGCATATGCAGACTTAAAAAGCAATTACATAATTACAAAATGAATAAAAAATATGTACAAATATGTTTTGGGTATATGTAAATACACATAAAATATGAAATATAATGCTATAAAAGCAAGAAGAATAGTTAAAATACACATAAATGCAAGGTAACACAGACTACTGTCGAAAAGAATTTCTTAACACCGATTTTTCCAATCAGTGATTTAAATGAAAATATGATAAAAAAAAATAAAAGTGAAAAAGTAAATATATATTGTGGGTGAAAACTGAATATCGATAAAGAAGATGAATAAATACTACAGGATGCTCAGTATATATATATATATATATATATATATAGGGGTGGGCAAATGTAGGTTCACAGTTGTGAGTATGTGAAACAGTTTATTCTTGTATTTATTTATTTATTACTGTATTATTTATTTGTATTGTTCTTGTATTATTATTAAAGTGTGCTTGAGAGTAGCAATCATAACCTTTTTCCATACGAGCAACTGTAAACCTACTTTTGCCCACCCGTGTGTATATGTACAGTATATATACTAGTAATGGCGGACTGCACAATAACATGCAGTGAATACACTTGACTTACAGTTTTCAGACTGTTTCTCTGTATGTTTAGCATTCGTTTGCCACTTCATGAGCAGCTTGTTTTCTCTATTCTACCAGTCTGCTTCTTCTTTATTTTTGTCGGCATCTTTTTGCATTAAAATTAATTAGGTTAGTTTTTGTGTTGCAATTACTTTTACGTTATTTTTAATTTTTCACTTAAGCTGGCACATAAGTGTTCAATCTTCCTCAAGAATGATTTAGCCATATGCTGAGACTGCAGAGAGTTGATTCTACAATAAAATAAAAATAAAATAAAAATAAAGAGTAAGAGTAATCATCACCCCAAAAGCAGACAGTAGAGGTCACGTAGTATATGTGTACCAAATTTCAAGTCAATAGGTAAAAACGGTTTGTGAGTTACAGGTGATTTAAAATCTAGGACAGATACACGGACAGCCACGGTAGTGTATTATATAAGAAGATACAGTGAGAGACAATCGGCAGTTCAACCCGACCAGGACATTCCTAAAATGGAAGGATGGGGGAAGGCAGCAACTTGTTGATGCTGCCTTCCCCAAAATGCTAGGTTACAGTTTCCCTGGAGTGTAGCGGTGAAATACTTCCGGGATGATCAAAGAACTTAAATTCTCCATCTGACCTGGTAATTCTGGTAAGTCATGTTGTAGGAAGAACAGAAGCACTTCCGGCTCAAGGACTGTTTAAAGGACTGCTGGGAACCCAGCAAGCGAGCCTGAGTCAGGAGGTGGAAAACAGAGCTTCCCGGGAGGTGTGGAGGAGAGAATTGAGAGTATTGTGGTGACTAGTGAATTACTTGCCGGCGTTATTGTGGATGTGGTGCTTTGAGGGCAGTATTATTAAGAAGAAAATAATTAAATATCTTCTTAGTGTTTTTACTTTGTGTCCTGTGCATCTGTATGTTGGGGTTAAAGGGGCAACAGCGACCCCTAGAATCTTACAAAATATATATAGATACATATATATTGTGACAAGCGGCTGGGGATGGCACCCAGCCAGGATGCCCGGAAGGACCGGAGGAGGGATTGTGCCTTCTTCAGACCATGAGGGGGTGACTGCCCTGGTGGCTTTGGGGACCACGGGAACTGAGCATGGAAGCTCAACCCTATAGGGGCCCGTGGTCACTGCCAGGGGGCGTCCCAATGCCGGAGGAGCCCTGGCCCTCAGCACTTCCGCCACACCTGAAAGTGCTGGGGGGAAGAACACCAGGGACACCCAGAATGCTTCCGGGTGCACAACCAGTACTTCCGCCACACTGAGGAGTACCAGCAGAAGCTAATTGGGAGGCACCTGGAGTACGTCCGGGTGGGGATAAAAGGGGCCGCCTCCCTCCATTCGAGGGCTGGAATCGGGAGTGCATTGGACAAAGTCTTGGTAGAGAGGAGTGGAGGCAGCCTGAAGAAGGAAGAGACATTGTAGATGCCTGGACTTTGGGGGAGTTTTGGGGTTGTGTGCACCCTTGCATATAGTAGGAAAATATGAATAAACGTGTGTTGGGTAAACCATCGCTGTCCACCTGTCTGTGTCCAGGCCCTACTTTCTTTATGGCCTGGATGTGCTTCCTGAAAGACATGGAGTGGTACTAGAAGCATTCCTGGGTCTGACATGAAAGGGAGCCTACAGCCTCACATCAATGAGTCAGAGTCGGGAGGCAGCAGGCAAAACTCAGCAGAGGATGGAAGGAGGAAGATTTGAAAGATTTATTGTTTTGTATTGTTTTGTGGCTGAATACTGGAGAGGATTGTGGAGAAGTGAAGGAAGAGACTAAAAAGCCTTTATTTTATCCTAATAATGTGTGCTGCTTGGCTTTGCGTTGCAGTCTCCCTATGTCCTTCCCCTCTAAGAGCCTACTGACCAGGAAAGACATCATTAACAAATCTCTCCAGGCTGCCCATCTGTCCACACATTCCTTTATAATTTACACCCACCAAACAAGATTCTCCTTCATTGTTGCCCCATTCACTGATAACTGAATACAACCCATTAATAACTACCGTGCAACAAATACACACAAAGCCCAGGTTAAAAACAGTCACAGGTACAAGCTGTAAAATTATGGCCTAAATCCTTGAAGAATAATGAATGATACAATAACTGAGCTATTCGCTTAATCCCAAAGTGAATAAAGCAAAACAATCTTATCAGAAAGAACACAATTCAAAGAGATGTGAAGTGTTTCTGGGCATAAAGTGGAGAAACCATATTCTTGTACAACTGGTAACCCTTTGTCAATGTCAGTTGGTCATCAGTAGTTGAATCACTGCAGATGCCAAGAAGATGAAGTATCAAGAAGGAAAATAAGCTCTGAAGTCTCACATATAAAGAAATGACCTGGACATGCTTGAGTGAAACATGTAGTTCTATTTCAAAGGGTTACAGCTGTCTATCATTGTCTTGTTCATTATTTGTCAATGGATGGTTACTTTTATGCGCAGAACATTTCACAAATATATTAAAAGGTGAACAGCCAACAACAGCAATAATCAGGTCAAGCACTGGCCAAAAATGGTGTATCACCACATCACTGTCAGCAGAGCTGAGCTGAAAATATAGTGGAGGACACAATGATGTGTCAGAACTTTGACTCAATGAGATGACTCAGAAGAAAATCAATTAGGAAATGAATTATTGGTTTTGCCTTTTGCCTAATTCAACGGTTTTGATTCTGATGCTGTGCCAGTAATGTAAGCAATGTACCAACTCTCTTTAATATCCCCAACAATTCTACTCTCTACTCCCAAAAAGATCTTAAACATAAAACTCTACTACAGAATTTGTGCCCTGGGACAGTCTGTTTGTCCTACCAAACATGTTTCAAACAACAAGTACTATGAGTAACTTTAGTTTATAAAGGTTTTGTTTCATGTTAAATACATGATCCCTGGCGTGGACTGAGTGCCTCATTCAACTGTGTCAAATCTTTCTGTTAGAATCCATATTTTTGTCTTATCAACACTTGACTTTCTCTTTCACTGCAGTTCTTTTAACTGAAAAAAAGATAACAAGAAAATTGCAGCTCTTAGGATACAAAATGTAGAGAAAGGAAGCTACACAGAGAGCCATAAACATCTCGTATGAGTGCCTCAGGTACTACAAACAGACTCAAGGGAAAGTAATGTAAAATTCTGCAAGATAATTATGGATCATTCACAGTTCTTTACAGCTCCTTTGAAAAATGTCTGTCTCCTGCCACAGGCATAACTCTTAACTCCCTCTTGTGTCAAGGACTCATAGATTTTCCTTTCTTCTCCTGAATGATATATTTTCTTCTCATACTCATGGCTTGACTCTGTTTGCAGTAGAATTCGTTATTTAATATTTGCCTGGAAATGTTCCTCTTCATTTATTATCTACCACTTTAAAACCATTTTCTAATCTTAGTGCTCTTTTCTCTCAGCTTTTGGGAAGACTAACCTCAATAATTTCTCTCTGTATTTCTTCTTTGATAATATATATAGTTTTGACATCTTGTAATGTTGCTACTATTTTTAGAAAAGCTCTTATTGCAAAGAAAAAAATATTCTATGCATAACTACTAGCCTTCTTTCCAAATGCAGAACTGTCTTAAAATTGTCTTCTGCAGTTTAAGAGCTCTTGGTTGCTTAGCAATTACTGGAGACATTTTGCCACAGGTCTCTGATAAAACCTTGTAGACAAATATTCAACATGTGAAATTCAATCATGATTCCAACACTGAATTTTTGAAGTTTGTGAATCAGACTGGGCTAACCAAATCCTTGGACACACCTAAAGACTCATATTTTCCTTTGAGCAGCTAATACCTCTCCTTCACATGTGACTTACATGGAGATTTGCCAGCAGTGATTTGACAGGAAGTCAGCATATTTACTTACCTAAAGTAGCACACAAAGTTATTTTCTTGATAGCATCCTTCCTTTGCTGCCCAGTTCTCTGCAGCATATACGGTGCTGGCATTCAAATTCAATTTCTGCAGCTAGTGGTTCCCAAAAGCCAGGTATTACTTAATCAAAACATTAACGATATAGAAAAAGACCTATCTCACCTTATCTCAATAGATAATAATAGGAATAATTGGGTTTGGCAATGGAAGAGTGCTCTCATGGCTTGATTTCCAGTATAGTTATTGTCGACTATGAGTTGGCTTGTTCTCTTGGTTTTCTATGTCCAGTTTCATCATGGGTGCTTATTGTAATTGGTATAACTCTACATTATTCTGAACATGGACGATTCTAGTTCAAAGTGTGACAGATGTCTCTGACTCATCTAAGTAAATTACAAGAAAAGAGAAAAATCAAAATGCAGTCATTCTTGCATTTGATCCCTACTATGTGAAATTTTAGATGACTTGTTTAGCTGGGTAAGATTAGGCTCATTCACTTCAAATTGTAATTTGTGTTTCAAATGCTACATAGCAGCGTCTCTCAGCTTCAGCCCAGGAGGACCCCTGTGGCTGCAGGCTTTCACTCCAAGAAGGATCACAAATCGATAAGTCAATCTTATGTCTAATCAATCAAATTATTTCATTATAGCTGATCTCTTTACAATCTTATTCTTCTTTCAAAAACGTACAGTAATATAATTCTTACATGTTGTACAAATTCAGATATTTTTATTTTTCTGCCTTAATTTTAAACACTTAACTTTCCTTTACCATTTCATTTTGATTAAAGTTTTTCTGTGGAATTTGCTCCCTTAATTTCATTCATATACTGACAGTTAGTGACAAAGGGTGCAGACACCAGTGCAAATGACACTGAATGCTAAAGGGAGCAGCTACTTCATAGTCATGTTCATTTGTCTTTTCTCTTCTCCTGGCACATCAGTACACCCGCCCGTACAGTGTATTAGTCATTTTTCGTTATCTTCATTAAGTTGACCCCATCCCTATAGTAAAAAAAAAAACAGACACTGGGAGAACATTAGATTATGGACATTTAAAATATTATTGTTTGGATATGTACATCCAGTGAACGGCAACAGGGGATATCATTGTGCCTCGTGACTGGACATTTCATATTTTACCTGAGAAATGCACTCAGTCCTACCATTATGACTTGGTCATTTGGTGTTTTAGTCGAGATGTAGCTTTAAAGAAGGATCCTCATTTAGAAGTGGGCAGTGAGAGAACGAATCAAATGTGATCATTTAGGCAAAGCTAAATAAGAAGAAAATATGAATCTTAGTTGGAAACAATATGAGAGGCATGAGGAACTAGACACAGAGTTTATGCAAAGAGTTGCAGGACTCTGGAACAAAAAATCGAGACATGTAGTTGAACAATTAAAAGAATGTGGGTGAGATATTGGGACAGCTTAGCTATTAGCTAAACAAATGGGCTTGATGGACTGAATGGTCTCCTATTATTTGTCAATTTTCTTATGTATAAATGCAAGAAACTAGAAATCAGAGAACTCCACAAATGAGTGGAAGATGTTTGCTTAAATGTGTATCACTAAATAAGAAAAAAGTCTTAGGTTTAAAAATTGCTGTAAGCCCATGGGGACATGGCAAATGGGGTGAACTGGTGGGAGGAATGATTGTGGCAAAGAAAAGCAGATTTTATGAGCAATCAAGGAGGAAAAGTAAGTCACACAGAAGATGAGGATCTAAGCTTACAATCTGCAAAGAGAAAATCAAAGAACCAATGCAAACTAGATGACCCTTCAAGTGAAAGTTATACTTCCAAAGAAATCAGAATTCACCACATTCACCATTTCTCACACACAAAATGTTCTGGTACTACAAAGCTATTCAAATAAGTTGGTAGCTTGCAGTTATAAAGGTCCTCAAATTGAGATATCAGTGCTGCAGACAAATAAAGATGAGTTGTCTGAACAAGCTGTGAAGCAACAAGTGTTGCTTTGGTAACAAGCAGTGAATCTAAACCACACTGTCACTGGAGTAAGGACACCATTTGTAAATGAAGAGAAATCTGTTGGGCTTGTTTTGCACTCACAAGGAATGACACTTCAGTAAGAGGCAAGAAACAAGTAAAGTAACATGAGGGCAAAATGAACACTAATAAATAGACAGAAGAAAGAACAGACAAGACAAAGGGCAGTGCTGGGTAACAGCAACCTGCAGGGAAAATAAGGGGATGGAAAGAAGTGAGGGTGGTGAGGATAAGAAATGGTTTTAAAACAAGGACTCTAGAGGCATAGGACATAAAAGGAAGAAAATGAAAATAAGTAGTTGAGCAGTCCAGTAGCACTGTGGGGCTAGTTAGTTTGATATATTGATGAGCAGTAGTGGAAAAACTGACAGAATACTTGGCAGGTTTGTGGGCTTTATTCAAGCACACTTTGACTCTTCTTTGTCCTTCTTTGTCTTTAACCTGACAAAATCTGTACATTTTAATTATAAATCTGAAAAGAATGAGTGGCAAAAATGTAAATGATGATGGTTTAAATTACATTAAAAACAAACAAGCAACTAGAAATTGTATGACCACAAGACCAAAATGCTCTTTATAGGAGCATTATAAAGTTACAAAGTTCATCAGTTTATCTTTGGTCTTAATTGTTATGGAGCCTCAAGGATCAAGGCATTAGTGGAGTGGGTAATATAGAAAGCTCAACATTAATTTAGCAAAAGTTTTGTTTCTAAAAAATCTGGAAAAATAGTTTTAACTCTACATTAACCTGAACGTGGACAATTCTAGATCAAAACATGACCAATGTCTCTGACTCATTTAAGTAAATAGCAAAAAAAGAGAAAAAAACAATATGCAGTAGCATATTTGCATTCATGTATTTGCATCCTTGTCATTTATAGAGATTACAAGCAGCAGGCAGCATCATAAGAAAGAACTTTGAATAAACCTTCTACAAGTGAATATTCTTTCAATTGCTTATTTTAACCTAAAATATCTATTAGTGATATTGTGGAAATAATCTTTTCACTTTGTGTAAATAATAATCTTTAGAACTGTCATGTGTGGCCAACAAAAAATTTACTAACTCTGCATATAAAAATGGCTCTCCAATATACACTCATTGGTCACTTTATTAGATACACCTTGTTAGTACCTTTTGCCTTCAGAACTTCTGTAATTCTTTGTGGCATAAATTCAACAAGTTGCTGAAAACATTCCTCAAGGATTTTAGTTCATATTGACCTGATCGCATCATGCAGTTGCTGCAGATATGTCACCTGCACATACAGTAAATGAAGTGAATCTTACATTCTGGTGACTGTGGAGACAATTCAGGTACAGTGAGCTCATTGTCATGTTCAAAAACTAGTTTGAAATTATTTGAGCTTTGTGAAATGGTGTGTTATCCTGCTGTAAGTAACCATCAGAAGATGGATACACTGTGGTCACAAAGAGATGGACATGGTCAACAACAATGCTCAGGTAGGCTGTGGCATTTAAACAATGCTCAATTGGTACTAAGGAGCCCAAAGTCTGCCAAGAAAATATCCCTCACACCATTACACCACCACCACCAGCGTGACCTGTTGATACAAGGCAGGATGGATCCATGCCTTTATGTTGCTGATGCCAAATTCTGACCCTACTATCAGAATGTCACAGCAGAAATCAAGACTTATCAGACCAGGCAAATGTTTTCCAAACTTCTGTTATCCATTTTCGGTGAGCCCATACTAATTGTAGTGTCAGTTACCTGTTCTTAGCTGACAGGCATGGCACCCGGTGTGGTCTTTTGCTGTTGAAGCCCATCTGCTTCAAGGTTTGACGTGTTGTGCATTCAGGGATGCTTTTCTACATACCTTGGTTGTAACAAGTAGTAATTTGAGTTACAGTTACATTTCTATCAGCTTGGACCAGTCTGGCAATTTATTCTCCTCTGACCTTTGGCATTAACAAGGCATTTTTGCCCAGAGAACAGCTGCTCACTGGATGTTTTCCCTTTTTCAGACCATTCTCTGTAAACCCTAGAGATGTCTGTGCATGTAAATCAGCAGTTTCTAAAATAGTTAGACCAGTCTGTCTAGCACCAACAACCATGCAACGTTCAAAGTCACTTAAATCACCTTTCACCCCCCTTCTGATGCTCAGTTTGAACTTCAGCAGGTCGTTTTGACATTGTCTACATTGAGTTGCTGCCATGTGATTAGCTGATTAGGTATTTGCATTAGCTAGCTGCTGAACATTGAGTGTAATTTGGCATTCATACAAAAGTTGTTTATAAATTTGGTAACTTCCAGTGTCCTTTGACCATCCAATTCCCCATTCACATTGCATGACATTTTCATAAAAAGATAGGGTATAAAGAGAAAGCATATAAAAATAAACAGTAAAAGCTCTCATGCCCACTTACAACCACTCACACCCAGCTAATATAGATTTGCTGATTCACACAACCTTTTGGATGTGAAAGAAAACTGGTCTATTTCTGGAAATCCTCCATAAAAAGCATGATCAATGTACAAACAACACACTGATGTATGCATTCAGCCATCCAGTTCCAAAATTGAAACTGATTCTAAGATGATGAAGGTGAGTGAGCACTTCTAACACTGATTATGCCACTTGAATGTTTTAAGTCTTAAATGATTATACTACAATATCCAATTTTTCTCCAGCCCAGATTTTCAAAATTATATCCTCTCATCAAATATGGCTCTTCAAACATAGCAGTTCAGTCCTCCCTGAAATAGAAGTTCAGATTTACAGCAGCAAGGATTAGAGCTAGAAATGATGGCTGTATTGAAATATATTAAAATCTTACATCAAGTGATTCTGTTTTCTACACATTTTCTGAAACAAGATGATAGAATTGTGCTTCAACTATAAATAAATATAACAGTTCTACGAGCATTAGGTTAGTCTGTAATCATTTCCATTTTGACCAAATAGCAGTCACAATTCATAGACTTTTGCACTAGGACGCACATGTTTGAATTTAGGATTGCACTGAAACTTTCATGTGTGTGACAATCAAGACTCTTTGGGCATCGCTAAAGCATTATACTCAGATTATCTCCTCATGCTTTTGAATAGAGGTTTGAGATGTTGTTCAGCTTCTTTGAAGAAAGCAGTTTTGCTTGAGCATCTATGGATGACTACTAAACTAAGATTGCATAGGTGAAGTGATAACAGCAAGCCTTTACAGATCCATTCATAAGATCTTTATATTTTTAAGGTCATTATTGTCTCAAGAAGAGAGTACACTAGATGTCTTTTGTGCATGCACTAATCAACATGCAACACATTACCACTTTCAGGGTTCATGGTTAGGCTGCCTTACCTCGAAACTGCTGTCAAGATGTTGGAAATATTAATTATTACTCAAAAGCCAAGCCCAGATATATTTTAAAGATGTATTATTGTAGCATTTCCCTCTACTTACCCTTTACCTGTTTTCCCTCAAGGGTAAGTGTACTCGTCAAGTTCGTTATCAGGTTGGTCTACTGTTGCACTATAAGATGAACACACACATACATAGCTGTACGCATACACACAGACCCTAAACCACAACAGTGCCCCATGAATGACACACACAGGCTGATTAACCTTTAGCACTTTAAACCACACAAGTACTTTAGGAATAACACAGCCTGTCACTCAGCACTTCAAGAGACTTACTTATTATCGGCATGAACAACATAAGATGTTTTAATGATATCTCAGACCTAAATATTACTTTTGGTTTACAAGAATACATTTAAACATACAAAGACTCAGCACTCTTGACTATAGGCCATTTATCAGCCAAGAATACCTTCTTTATGTACTGTTCCCTACTAATGAGTGGAGCTCTCACTCACAGCCCTAATAAACCTCGCAGCACAGAGGTAATGGCATATCTCCGGCTGCACTAGGTGCTCAAACAAATCTAACATATTATTTCAATCATTCTATTGTCATTTAGACAAAGCATAGAAAGTTAAATTCAGCATGGTATTTATTACAATAATAATAATAATAATACTGGAACAAAGAATAATAGAAAATAGGTACTGATAGGAAAGTCTGGATATATAGTCTTTAGAAAAAGCTTATGGAAAAGTTACAGATGACAAGGATGAATGTCCCAGGGCGGCGCTTGATTTAGCAATCGATGTTCATGATACTTTGACGACCAGTGACATTTTCATCCATTCCTCTTCTTCTTGTTCTGACGTTGCTTTCAAAATGAGGCATATTTATTATAAAGTTTCATGCTGTGGTTTCACAACACATGAATTTTGCATGCACCTGATTGGCTGGCTGTCAATATGATGGATGCATTTTGCTCAAACTCTTTAGTCTATCTTTTCCCAGATAATAATTTTTTTGATATTGCCTCATGCCCTCCTTTCCCAAGCTGTAAACCAAATTGTTGTCCCAGATGTCCATCCATAAAGTAATCAATAGCCTGAGGCATGGCTCAGTTTTCCTTTCCCAGTCTGTAATACCAATTTAGCACTATGCTGTGAACAACTGTTATAAAAGTGAGGTGTAAGGAAAGAGGATATGCCTTTTTATTATAATGCCTCCTACATCTGAATTCATCTTGTTGGGATTGAGCAAAATATAATAATAAAAATATAGAGAATAATTTGTAGATTATATACATCATAACAGAAGATCTCACAAAACCTCCCATCTTGTGGAAATCCAATTTATTTTGGTAATAATTAAGCACAGCCTTAATGATATGCTAGTGTTTATAAAAGAGTATGACAAGTCTCAGTGAAACTATGAAGCTGTGATTATCCAAGATAGGCACATACAGACCAGATATAAAATAGAGCTGGACTAACACTGTATGGTTTTTTATAGTTCCTCTTTCACTGCCACAGTATTGTACACTACATTCCTTTAGAGCAAAGTGGCACCTCTTTAGTGTCTGATATTTTTTATTATTTGGTGAAGTTGAATTTTGACTTATTGTCTCCCTGTTTTTGAGCCTTTAAATATTTTTTCTGCACTTCCTGGTAGTTTGTTATGTGTGGGTGTGGCAGCATGCTGTAAAATCAGCACATGCTACCGACCTTTCCATTTAGCGCATTCTGCCCCTAACACCCCAGTCTCAGACATATGGGTATGTTCTTTTATATACTGCTACAATTAGCACCTGAATACAAGTGAGTGAATAGTACCATTATAGTTACATTTTAAGGCTTCACATATTTATCTTATTTGTACAAATAATAACCACTATTTTGAAAATAGCAAAGGGTATTGACAACCCCAAACAGTCTGTCTTCTGGCCGAAAATTTCCTAAAACATCTGGAAGGAGTCAGAGTCTCTTAGTTTCAAAAGTGAAAACCTTTCTGAAAATAATGCAAATTTTGAACTCTGAGAAATTGAATTTATTCTGTTGGAATTGTCAATTGCAAGCATGCTTTAATTGCTGAATCATTCCAATGAACATTTGGAGAATGATGTAACCACACAACCTCAGATGTGAGAGGGGCTAGCAGTGGAGGTCTGGTGCCTTTGGAGAAATTACATAATTTTTCAATTAGTTTATTTAAATCTCAACTTTAGCATTCTGTTTCCACTCTAGTTATTAAGAGGAAATGCCTAAGTGATTTTGTGGTAGAATCTAATTAATGAATTTTGATGAAGGTATGAATGTGTTAAACTATACAAACAGTTTCAAAGTCACATTTGTAGAGTCAAATAAAGAAACCAATCATGCTGCTTTTCATAATTGCACTCTGTTCCTACTCTGATTTTAAACTAACCTAACTGCTGGAGGCGGTTGCTTTATATCTAAGGCTAAATTATAGCCATCAAAGTTTCTTTTATTAAATTTGTTTAATCCATATTGTATGTTCACCAGGGCCTATCCTAGAAACATCAAGCACAATGCAGAAACTAACTCTGAGTCAGGAATCACTCAAAGCCACTGTTATACACACACATTCAGTCAAACTGGTCCGATTTATATTTACGAATGAATTTCATCTGCATGTCTTTGAGATGTGGGAGTATCCAGAGAATAACCCATGCAGATTTAGGCAGAATGTACCAACATCTTATAGAGCTGTAGCTTCTGGAGCTGTGTGTCAATAATTTTATACACTGCTCTGTCCTGATGTATTTTTTAAATTTATATAACCACATATAGGTGCATATTTGCAACTGAGTAAAGCAGAAAATAATTTGGGAAAATGAACTAGAATTCAGCACAGTATTTTTGCAATAAAATATTAAGAAATAATGTACTTATGTGGATTCATTCAAAACAAATAACACAGTGTCCAAAAAATACAGCATGATCTGCTAGTGAAGGCTAATTGATAGACATTAATTCGAATACAAGCCTCTTGGTCAACCATAATAATTAGCAGCCATACCGCCTACACTTTAGAACAAGTAATCACATTGAAGCTAAGTATGTCTGAGCCCAGTTAGTTCTTGAATGGGAGACCATATCTTTAATGTGGGAAATGTCAACCTTCAAGTCTTCTACAACTTTGTGATAACCAGTGTGCTTTTTCTATGCTGTGGTGTGCTGGGCTGCTAACATCATTTCAGGAGAGGACCACTGAATCAACAAGATAATTAAAAAGGCACGCTCAGTTATAGGATGCACTCTGGACCTTCCCGAGGTAGTAGTGAAGGATAGAATGAAAAAGAAAACTAAATGCCATTATGAATAATGCTGCACATCCTCTCTCTGACACACTAACGCTGAGGACTTTAAGACAACAAATCATTTAGCAGACGTGTATCAAGAAAAGTTCTAGGGGCTCCTTTATACCAACAGCAATATGTCTGTATAATGCCCCACTGGTACTGTGACTATCACATCAGATGTTTTCTTTCCATTTAGTCATTCTGGTGTGTATTCAAGCCATAGTGTGTGTGTGTGTGTGTGTGTGTGTGTGTGTGTATAGATTAGATTAGATTAGATTTGATAAACTTTATTAATCCCAAGGGGAAATTCACATGCATACAGTGGAAGAAACATAAAAGCAAGGATTCAGACTGACAGGACAAATAATACAGACCATCAATGAATCGATATATAAAATTAAACAAATATGCAATAAATATAAATAAATAAATGTATGTTGGTCAGATATTTCAAAATGGTATTTCAAAATAAATATAATGAGTGCCTAGGGACGAAGCATTGAAATGCCTGAAAGCAGTGGGCAGAAATTACCCCCAGAGGTGCTTCTTAGCTCACCATGGTGGAATGAGCTTGTGGCTAAAAGTGTGCCAAGACAGCGCCTCCTGAAGGGGATGGTTGGGATATTTCATGATGGTATCCAATATTGCCACCATCCTCTTTTCCGCAACAGCTTCCAGTGTGTCTAGGGTTTGTCCTGTGATGGCGCAGACTTTCATGTTAAGTTTATTCAGGCATTGTGCTTCTTTTGAGGTCAAGTCGTTTTCCCAGGAAACCACAGTGTAGAACACCACACTGGCTACTATGGACTGATAGAACATTTCCAACAGCTTACTGCACACGTCAAAACACCTGAATCTGCTTACCAAGTGTAGTCTGTTCTGGCCTTTCTTAAACAGCACCACTGTGCTATCAGACCAGCCAAGTTTGTTGTTTATATGGACCCCTAAGTATTTGTAGCTTTATATTTAGTTATGGATCTATTTATTTTTTTAAAGAGCTGTAATAAAAACAAATGTGCCCCTGGGGACAAATACAATTCTGTCTAGGAAAAACTTGGGTTGCTGCTGGATGCTTTGCTGTGTTGGTGAGGCAATCAGAGGTGCTTACCCTGTGGTCTGTGTGTGGATACCTCTGTCCCAGTGCAGTTATGGGGATACTGTGCTGTAAGAAATGGTGCTGTCCTTCTTATGAGACATAAAACCAAGATGCTGAGTCCTTGTGGTCATAAAAGAAAAAGTAGAATGTTTCCAAATGTCCTTGCTAAATTGCTACCACAGCCTGGTCATTCTAACTCCCTAATTATCCCCTTCCCCTTATTGGCTAACTATCTCTGGCACCCCTTCACTACCTAGTAGCTAATGTGTGGTGAGTGTCTTAATGGAAGAATGGTTGCCGTCACATCATCCAGGTGGATGCTACACACTGGTGGTGGTTGAAGTGGCTACTCACTGTCTATGTAAAGCACTTTGAGAGGGTTGGAAAAACTGGATATAAACATAATTAGTTACATTATTCAAATTTTTAATTATTAAAATGAACCATTTGCACAATAAATCATTTCACTACAGCTGTCCTATTCAGTTAATTCATGTGCAGTTTCAAAATGTTGTACCGCTAACCCCGGGCAAACAACTAAACCCTGAGTTAAGGCACGATTAGAAAACTGCTAGTATAAAGCAGTTCAATATCTAAAGTCTATCGGGCAACATGACCAACGCTCGTCCTTTTATTGACCCCCACCACCAGTCCCAGCTTAGCATTAACAACAAGCCATATCACCAAATAAAGAAGAAGCAAAAGAACAAATATATCATTTTACATATATAAAGAAAAACAAAAAACAAATACATAGCAATCAAAACCCCCCTCTCTGGTTTAAACATGCGATGTTCATAAATAAGAAAAACCAGAATGTCCAAATGGGTTTACTGTCCTTATTGTTCAGGGCAAAGAGAAACCCTACTGGAATACGTCGGCTGTTGAGCCGATAACAACACAGTTTAATCCTACCGGTCCAAGATATAAGATATAAGCGGTGGTGTGCTGGGGTGGCAGCATAAAGATGAAAGACGCCTCACGCCTGGACAAACTTGTTAAGAAGGCAGGCTCCATTGTAGGATTAAAGTTGGACAGTTTAACATCTGTGGCAGAGCGACGGGCACTAAGCAAACTCCTGTCAATCATGAAGAATCCACTGCATCCACTGAACAGTGTCATTTCCAGGCAGAGGAGTAGCTTCAGTGACAGACTTTTGTCACTGTCCTGCTCCACTGACAGACTGAGGAGATCGTTCCTCCCTCACACTATGCGACTCTTCAATTCCACCCGGGGGAGTAAATGCGAACATTAATTTTATTTTAATTCTTTTCATTTTTATTACTATTTAATTTAATATTGTTTCTTTGTATCAGTATACTTCTGCTGGATTATGTGAATTTCTCCTTGGGATTGATAAAGTATCTATCTATCTATCTATCTATCTATCTATCTATCTATCTATCTATCTATCTATCTATCTATCTATCTATCTATCTATTCGTCAGCGAAATCAAAGAAAAAGAGTCCGTCTTCAGACACGCGTCTCCCTTGTGTCGCTGAGTCTTCAAAAAAAAAAGAACATGTTCCAGTAGATACTTTTCTTGGTGCTACCTTGTTATTTCTCTTTGCTCCACCACAAGATGTCTCCCTTTCTCCCCTTCTTTTCCGTTTTTTAAGCTTTCAACACCAACCACCCTGACCGAGTTATGACCTCCCCCTTAAAGGTGTATTTACAGCATCCTTCTTCCCTGCAATGCACCCAAAGAGGCAGCAACCGCCCACAGAATAATAGCACATGTGGCATCCGCTACAATGTGAAACTCAAAAGATGTCAGAGGTGGGAAAAAGGGAGTTAAAATGACAGAAGTAGATATAACTTTATAACAGTTCAACAAAAAAGAGTGGAGTAAACCAATCACAGTAACAACTCAGAGTCACCAGATCTTAGAATATTCATCCCAGTGTTTTTCCTGCTTGTTCTATTATAGGTAAATTTTAAAATTCTCCCACTGTTACAGTGAGTACTCATTTTATGAAGTACAATTGCTCTTCATAGATAAACAACTGCTCAGTCAGTGACTGCATAATAATTGCAGACACACTGTATAAGGTTGGCAGGTACTCCATGTAAGATGTGTGCCAGTTCAGCCCACACAGAGAAGCGAGGGCACACGCAATGCGCCATTCTGTATAGCACATGTGACTTTGCACTTTAAAATTAAAAAGGAGACTTGCACAAGCTCTCTGTTGCTGTACAATTGTTTTGTTTGTATTTGTACTTTAACCCCATTTCCTTACCCTAAATTGCCTAGTGTCTGCAAAAGCAAGGCCTAGTGTGCAATCATGATTCTTAGGAGCTACAATCATTAAGTTCACAGTAACCTTATAGAATTATAGTAACCTTATAGAAAGTGCTATGGCATTAGCACTTATGAGCTACTATGGTCCTTTGGTGTCCCTTTGCTCAGTTTATTATGCCATTGATAATAAACAGGCATGCCTGCAAAAGGATGTTTAATGAATGGATTGGATTTAGGAGGACAATTGGAAAAAGATCAGGAGATATAGGAGTTAGGCAAAACTTGAAAAACGAATTCAAAACCTGAAGTCAAAAAGTACCAAAATAGTAAGCAAAAAATATAGACAAAATATCAAGGTTTGAAAACAAAAGAAAGGTCTTGAACCAAAAATGTTGACTTATGTTTATTTTTTATTGTGTCTTCTATTTTTCTATTCATTTTGTAAAGCACTTTGAGCTACATTTTTTTTGTATGAATATGTGCTATATAAATAAATAAATGTTCCAATCCAAGAGGACACTGGGAAAAAGACCTCTCAATTAATATATCAGAAAAGGAGTGGAAAGTAGCAATGCAGAGAATGCACTCGAGCTCCATATGTGCAAAGCATACAATTATACAACTCAAAATTATATATCGAGCACATCTGTCTCGACTAAAACTCTCCAAAATGTTTCCAGGGCATGATCCAACCTGCGAACGTTGCAACCAAGCCCCAGCCTCACTGGGGCACATGTTCTGGGCCTGCTCCAAATTAACATTATTCTGGACAAAAATTTTTAATTACCTCTCAGACAGCCTGGGACTCACAATCCCTCCTAACCCATTAACAGCTGTGTTTGGGGCTCTTCCAGAGGGTCTTAAAGTGGAGAAAGACAAACACATTGTGATTGCATTCACTACACTGTTGGCACGCAGACTTATTCTGATAAACTGAAAGAACCCAAACTCTCCTCTTTTAAGTCAGTGGGAAACCGATGTGTTATATTATTTGAAATTGGAAAAAATCAAATACTCAGTTAGAGGATCTGTACAGAATTTTTTCAAAACATGGCAGGATCTAATCAGTAATATTTTAAAATAAGTTTATAAAGCACAGAGAATTTATTAATTTAGGTATTTTTACAAGCCTTAAATTTTACATCGTTCGGCTTGCTCTCTCTCTCAGGGGTGGGGATCGATCTGTTCTTAACATAATTCGTTTTTTTGTAAAAACTTGATTGCTATGTATTGATTGTAATAAAATTAATAAAAAAATAAATAAATAAATAAATAAATGGTGATTGATTATCCCAATACCAGAATATCAAGCAGGCTGTATTGCTATACTTAATAGCTACATGGTAATAACATCACACAGTGGCTAACATCAGCCTCATGACTGGGCATCACTACAACAACATTATCAAAATTATCAAAACCAAGAAACAATTGCAGTAAAAATAAGCTAATAAATAAATTTGTTTATTTCCTGACATTATTTAGCATTATTTTAAAACTTTTTTTCTGATTTTGAATTAGATTTGTTTTTGGCTTTTGAACACCAAGGTTTTGGATTCTGATTTGCAGACTACATTGTTTACTCTTTCTTGATTTTGGTTATTTCTATACATGTTCCTTTCTTTATAACTTCTTCCTTCTCAGTCTCCTTTATTTATTAGTCATATTCTTAGTTAAAGTCTGAGTTTGTTATTTAGGTTTTGTTCATTTCTGAAGTATTTAGCTTCTTAAATTTTCCCTAGATACCTTTGGGACATAAAACATTTGGATTCTGGATTTCCTGAAATGACACGTGCAATGCAATGTTGAACATTAGAACATAGCGATCAGCTTGCATGTGAATGTCCCCACATTTCTAATTCACAACAGCATGCACGCAGTTAAGAATCTGCTGTTCTTCCATTTTTTTCCATGATGACTATCAAGTGATTGAAAGTCGGCTAATCAGTGTTGAAAAGTGGAATGTAAAGGTGACCCTGTGAACCTGGGAGTCAGCAACTTTGAGTATTGTGATTGCTGGCCGCTTTTTAATTCCCAGTGGTGTGTATTCAATGAAGGATCTGCTGCTTTCAGTCTGTTAGCTTGTTTCTGTCTCACAAGTGTGTAATTGAGAGTCATCAGCAGAAAAAAAACTGAAAGGAACAAAAGATATTAGTAAGTAAATTGTAGCATATATTCTCAAACCCATTTAATACAATCAATAGTTGTAGAAGGTCAGACCCTATTCTGTCAGCAGTAATCATAATATAACAAAAGACTACTGGACTGGGTATCAATCCATTGCAGTATACACGCACACCCATCAACAAAGTCAATCGGGAATTTCTAAAAAATAAACTGTTTATGGTTTTGGGGATTTTAGAGGAAAACCACAGAATCCAGAGGAAAAGCCAGAAATTGATAGGGAGAATATGCAAACTTCACACAGCCAACATTCACACGTGGTATTCATACCCATTATACAAGACGATTGAAACAGCAGAACTACCTTCTATACACCAATGTCCCCATTTAAGCTATGTATATTTCCTAAAATAGTTTCATAAAGCTTATTAAATGTCTTCTATTACTTAGTCACTCACCGTGTGTTGTGTTTTAATCAACATGAACTTACTTTTTTTCTGAATTAGTGACATTTTTTTCTGGGTACTCTGATTTTCTTCCCATACTGCAAAGAAATGGAGACTTTAAACTGACTTTGTGTGAATGTCCCATGTGATGGACTGGTGTTCCCCCAGGGCTGATTTGTGTCTTTTGTCCAATGTTGCAGGGATAGGCTTTTATGTTCTCCGACCATGCACATAACTGAGGGAGTTTGATAATGCGGGAATTGGATGGATCACTTGACAGGAGAATGGTTAATTGAAAAATGAATTGAAGGAAAAACCTAATTTGTTCACCTCAATTCCAACATGTTCAGATATTTGTCCTTGGAATGTATTTAAGTTAAATGCAAAAGCAACAAATCAAAGAAATTCATTTTTGTTTGATTGTATAGAATATGGGTGAAAGGTTTTAAGGGGTCAAATCACTGGCTGCTGAGTTAGCTGTCCAGAGAATAAGATGGACCCCTTGTGCTTTTGCTGCCTTTTAATATTTTAATTCTATGGTGTGTAATGAAAAAGTGTGTTATCTATACTTCCCACACACCTTATGACACATGCTGTCAGGATACACAATGCATTAAATAATTTCAGGAAAATTATTAAAGGATGGATAATTATATCAGATAGAATTAAAAAATAATTTGTGTGCTTTCTGTGCTGACACTGAAGTGATGATCTGTCTAAATTTTGTGTAAATCTGATCACAGTGTAAGAGAAAGAAAGATGGTACACACTTTTGAGACTATAGGAGAGGACAGTAAGTTTAACTAAACCACTGCAACCTGATATTTACTCTATTCTGTTTTTGCATGTTTTATATTATTCAAACAACATTTTGCTGGCTTAACACATTGACTGCTAGACCATTTAATACCAGGACATTGCAGCATAGGTTTACACATAAATGATGAATAATGAACTCTATCAAAACCTGTAAAAAATGTTAAGAAATGTATTACAAAGGAACGGTTTTATTATCAACAGTAACTCTGTCAAAAATGAAAAGAAACTGTTGATTTCACCAACAACATGTAAGAAGCACATCTACCACAAAAACAGTGTAAGGCCGGGTTTATACTTCACGCGACATGACACATACTCCAGCAGACGCTCCTGCTATGCAAGTGTTTTAATGTTTATACTTGCGCGCTTACTTTACGGAAATCTGGAGGAATCTGCCAGGTGGCAGTGCGAGATATTATCACAGTGAGAACAGGTTCAGCTTCTCTGTGTTGTGAATTGCCTGGAACACCCATTAAATTCCGATGACACCTTACCATAATATCCCTGAAAAGGATGTTTAATCAATCCAGGGATATGTCCATTCCAGCAAGCATTGGGCATGAGGCAGAAACAATTCTTTGATGGGGCATCAGCTCGCCGCAAGGTGAATACAAGCACTCCCATATATGACATCATTTTAGTGTCACCAAATCTGCATATCTTTGGAAGGAAACCGGAGGTCACTGTGGAAACCCAGCAGAAAAACATGTAAACTCCAGGCAGGTAATACCAGCAATGTGACTCCCTGCGAGACAGCAGTGCTACCGCTGCGCCACCATGTCACCCTCATTTGTGTAATTATTAACATTATTCATTATTTAAACAAAATTAACGATTTATCTGTAAAATGTAACATACATACTTTAATGCATTTCATCATGAAAGTGATATTAAGTATAAATCTAATGATTCTAAATATGCAGAGAGTTGGAATATCATACATTTAATGTGTTCTGTGTGGTAATCTGTTGCTGTTTGCCGCTACTGTCAGGTCAGGTGGAAGTCCCAGATAAAAAAGACGGCACAGAAAATGGTATATGAGACTTTTAAAATGTATCGTGTCATTATGATCGGGAATATGCGACGCTTGAATATAAAAGCACCACAAATGCATCTGTATGTCGGCATTTTGCTTCACCACATCAAACCATTCATCAAACATCGAAGCACGCACATCAATCCTGTAGGATCCGCATAGAGGCTTTCTGTCACATGTAGATAGTAAACAAAGACTCTGACATCATGTTCCGACTTTTATCAAACTGTGCAACCCCCCCCCCTTTTTGCTGGTACTACAACATGCACAGAAGTCAAATGAACGCTAGGAATGCGTGGCAGCAATGATGCGTGCTCGTACGCTGAGCGTGAAGTATAAATGAGCCCTAACATGTTTCTTTCCACTTTCCACACTTATTGCACAGAACACATTTAGTAGTTGGTGATTGTGCTCAGTAGGTGGCAGAATGTCCATGTAGTGCCATCCTGGTAGTTGTCACAATTTGGACGCTTTGTATTAAAGGAACAACTTCAAGGCAGCTACTTGCTTAAGAGCCAGAGTCTACGGGTTCCACATCATCTAACTCAGGGGTCCCCAACCCCCGGTCCGTGGCCCATTAGCGGGCCGCAGCTGTCTGACAGCCGGGCTGTGAGAGAACTGCAGGCAATGGAGACTTACTCAGTGAAGGGCTACAGCAAAATGGCTGCCCCTTTCAGAAGGACACCTTTCAGAATGCTAGGCAGGTGGGGCTTTGCAGCGGCGCAGAGAGAGGAGAGAGACCGAGGTGAGAGAGTATTACAACAAAGTATTTTTATGGTCCCGACAGTTTCCCCATATGACACGAGTCTATAGAAGTCTCATTACTACAAAGTACATTCAGCAGATACCTTCACTACAATGAAGTGACCTTGAAATGCTTGAATGAATCATCCACAGAGCAGTTAGATCTGTGGCCGCAGCTCAGTTGTGCACATTTGCACAATGATCCCCAAACAAAAACATTGTAAAAAAAAATTCTTTCTTTGAACTTTCCTCATATTTTTTTTTTTTTTTTTTTTGCTGTTTTTGTTTTCTGTGGTTTTCAGTGATACTTGTTGCTTATTGTTCGTTAATATTTGAAAAACATCCATTGGAATTTAACTCATTGTCACCCTCCTATAGAAATGGCAGACATTTGCTGCATTTGAAGACAGTTTTTATGTGTGGTTTAGTGATGCTCGTTCAAGAAACATTCCTATTAATGCAGCACTCATTCAAGAAAATGTGAGGTTTCTAAACTCTCTTGGGACCTCCATCAACGGGACAACACGCCGTAGAGCGTCCCGAAGTGCAGTTACCACATCTGTTTAAGACAGTTTATCTGTTGCTGGGGCCACAGCAGCCTCACAGCTCTACTGTTAAGCAATCGCGCTTCGGGACACACTTCAGTGTGACGTTCCCGTTGGGTGGATGGCGTTGGGGGGTGGATGGCGTTTGGTATGGTGGAATGGATCCCAAAACCTCACAATATGAACAGGCAGTATTGGGCACACCACCTTTACCCACTCTGCAGGCTCAGTATCCAGCCAGGCTGAAAGAGCCTCAGGAGGAAAATCTGAGGCAGCAGTGGAGCTGCAGCACATGGGGCAGAGGCAGAAGATACCTGTTGTTCAAGTTGGCAGATAAAGTAGCTGTATTCAAAGCCAAACTTGATTTATGGGCCAGATGAGTGAACATTGGGATTTTTGATATGTTTCAAACATTAGCAGAGGTTGTTAAAGATACCAAGCCAGGGCCTGAAATGGGAAGGAATGGATCTGTGGCCCATTTGTAAATAAGCCAGGTGAATCAACTTTGTCTGTGCTTAAAGAGGATCAACTGCTTGAGGCTGTAAATGATGGTGGCCTTAAAAGTATGTTTGAGACAACTTCAAATCTCCATATGTTTTGGATTAAAGTCAAGGCAGAATATCCTGAGTTTGCCACAAAAGCACTGAAAAGTCTGCTTCCTTTTCCAACATCCTATCTTTGTAAGGCA
Source organism: Polypterus senegalus (assembly GCF_016835505.1). Lineage (NCBI taxonomy): Eukaryota > Metazoa > Chordata > Cladistia > Polypteriformes > Polypteridae > Polypterus > Polypterus senegalus. The sequence continues at coordinate 91,389,356 of NC_053166.1, read as the reverse complement.
GAGTTTTCCACAGTGACAGCAACCAAAACGAGATTACGGAGTGGACTGAACATAAGCAACACACTTCGTGTGCCACTGTCTTCCATCATCCCCAAATGGGATTGTCTGGTTGCAGGAAAACAAGCTCAGGGCTCCCACTGATTCTGCATTATAGTAAGTTGTATAATTTCTATTACGATATTATAACTTAATAATAATAGAAATGTAATGTAAATGGTGTATAAAACTGTCCTACAATCCCGCCCCGAATCCAACCCCACTGGTCCCTGGAAAAATTTGCTTATAGTAAAGTGGTCCTTGGTGTCAAAAAGGTCGGGGACCACTGATCTAACTGACTGTCACTATGTTGATCACTGTCATTATCATCAAAATATTCATCTAGCAAAAATCTAGTTGTTTCAATCATCAAAAACTTTATACCTTTTTAACAACAACATAACCATGGACTATATATTTATAACACTATTTTCCAAAAGCTGTAACCACCAAAAAAAAATTCTATGTCTATGTACTTCATGGCAGCACTGTTGTAGGTAACTGAGATGTGCCAACAAAGATTGCCAGCAAGCTGGCTGTGTCTATAGTATTTGTATACTGAGATACGAGTTCTCTCATGTGTCTTGTCAGGCTCAGTAAGAGTTAACTTGTAGTTCACATTGAAAGTGTTAAGGTGAGTTGGCCTTCCCATATATGCTGCACACAAGTGAGTGCTCTTTTATTAAAGGTAAAACATTAGAAATGGAAAATTCATGTAGTGTCCAGGAACATTAATTATTTACTAGATTTTCTCTCCTGGTTATCAATGAATCTGTAGTAAGTTCTATAAAAGGACTCTTTTAAGATTTTAGAAACATGATTTATCCATCCATTTTCTACAGTTGAGGGTTGAACGGAATAAATTCCTATCCCAGAACCATTGGTCACAAGATGGGAACTGACTCTGGGCTGGGCACCAGTCTATCACAGAGAATATTGAATATTCGCAAACTGGGCCATATGAGAGTCACCAGTTAACTTAACTTACACATCTTTTTTGTATTTGACAAGGAAATGGAAAGCAGTAAACAATTTGCAACAAACATTTTGTGATTAAAAAACATTTTTCATAATCATTTATTATACTTTGTAATTGCAGACACCTAATGATATCATAAATTAATTTAACACAGAAAAATAAATTAGCTCACAGTTGAAGCTATGAAAATAGCAAAGTAAAGTTGTGAATATTTCAAATTCACAACTCCACTCATTCGTTAATCCATCTATTGCATTGACTATGCCTTAATTCAGTTCAGGTTTGTAGAAACCATAGCCTAAATTGGGAGCACAGGGTGCAAGGTAGAAATCAAATCTGACAGAAAGCAAAATTCTATAATTTACTTATAGTCTTTTTTATAAGAAGCTGCTGTAATAAGGCTGATTCCACTGAGAATGGACCTACATAGATCCTAATTAAATAAAAATAACATGTCATGTAATTTTCTAATCTGCTTAATCCAGGCGGGGCTGAAGCCTATCCTAGCTAGCATAGAGCACAAGGCAGGAACAAACACAGGGCAGGGCTCCAGTCCATCAAAGGACAAACACACACACACACAAAATGGCTAATTTAGTGTCAGCAATTCACCTAAACCGCATGTCTTTGGACAGTGGGAGGAAACGAGCACCTGGAAGAAACCCACGCAGACATGGGGAGAACATGCAAATTCCATGCAGTGAAGTCCTGAGATGTTAGCATAGCGCTGGTTAAAAAATAGTTTTTGCCTAAAATAAACACAGTCTTGAATGTGTGGCGGTGGCTGATCCCAGCTCAGTTCTAGAGAGGTGTCTTCAGTGTTTACCACTTTCATTTTTCAATGCACATTTTTAATTCAATTAGGTACTTTAAATTGCCTGTGAATTTGCCCTACAAAGGCTTACCATGGTGCTGCAAAAGCAGAAGACTGGTTATTTAAGTTGGACCAAAGTTAAACATTATTTGTCTACAATTAAATTAAAATTAAAATATACGATTTGTGACATAGGGACATTTTGTTTTAAGCCATCTAATAACATTGTGCAGTGGGTAATTTGAATATATAATTCTTTTTTTTTGCTCTTGACACAAAATCTTGAGCTAAATTATGCTAGACTAACCCAGCACATAAGATGCCAATTCTTCTTTAAAGCTAGAAACACAACTTCTAGGACTCTAGCCAGGGCCATCTTAACATATGGGCACAATGGGTAATGACCGTGAGGTCCATGGAGCATAGGGGTTCATGATGTTTCTGATGCATTTGTAGATGTCTGTTTTGCTATCAAAACAGGGGCCCCAGCACACGACTTTGCCCAATGGCCTATGATGATTTTAAGACAGATAACTCTAGCTACATTTAGTATGATTATATATCTCAAAGTGACTTCCTCCTCTTAAACTGAACAGTCAGGTTTCAATGTTATACAATGGGAACCAATCATTGGTTATTCAACAGAATACATTTAATTTTGGTTGCTCTGATAAGTGCTTTATGAAAATACATGCAGTTAAAAACACTATATAAAATAAAGAATAATGGAGATTTATTGAGTGATATTCAAAAGTGACTTGCAAAGCAATTATTAAGGAAAATACAAATTTAATAATGAAACTTGATTAAGTAAGCTGTAGAGAACCCAGCCGAGTTAATTTAATATGTGAAATTAAAAGAAGGTCAAAAGCAGCAATAGCAAATACTGAAAGAATTAAGGCTGATGTAATCAATGGATCATGAGGAACATCTCATGGAACTGAACCATTTTATCATTAACAACAAAAGTATAAGGAAACCTGACTGAACTATTAAACAATTATGAAAAGAATATTAATCTGACCAGAAGGCATTGTAGTATGGATAAGACCAGGAGATGGATACAAAACAGTTCAAATAAATGAAAACACTAACGATCTGGTTCCAAATCGTAAACACCAAACACACTTGTAGTTCTATAAATATAGCAAAGTTGAGACCTATTAGTACTAATACAATATCTTGCACTACAACCCAAGACATAAATCAGAATTCAGAGTGAAATAAATGTAGCAGAGACTGAAGACTTGAAAAGCAAAACTAAAGTGGCACACAAATTGTTTTGAAATGATCCACAATTGTGAACAATGAGAGGACTGTGTTGGTGACCTGTATGTTGTTGTGCTATTTACATCACAGGTTGTGATCTCTGATACCACACCAATGGCAATGGATTCACTGCATCATGGCAACAAATCCACAAAATGGTGCCACCCATGTAAAATAAATTGTTGAAACAGAAACAATAAAAGTAAAAGGTTTCAAAATACCAACACTTCCAAAATGAAACCGAGAGTAGAAAATAAATACATTTTTAGATTCAGTACATGTTCATATACCTAGAAACTTAGAAAAGGGCAAAAAAATGTGGAATTAATCATGAAATACAAACCATGCAAAATCACAACAGTTGTTAGTTAATGAAAAAGTTTTTCAATAAGGAAAGATGGAAACAGATGAAACCTGGACAACAGTAAATCTGTATAGCTCTATAATGCAAAGGTGACTCACACACTCATTCATCATCTATTTCCTGTTTAGTTTAAAAGCTGAAATTTGTCCAGGTTGTACATCATGAGCAGTAGGTACCTACTAAAAAAGGACATTTGAATAAATCAATATCTAAGGGTAAAAACAATCCCTCTTCTTCTTTTTCTTTTGGCTGCTCCCTACAGTAGAAAAATTAAATATATGAAAATCTCAAAAACATTTTTAACTGATCTGTTTGAAATTAGGTGATGTTATAGAAAAAACTAAATTAGCCAACCTGTGTTTATTACTTGTTATTTGTCGGAAATAACACCATAGTGAGTGGGGTTTACTTGAACACTACGTATTTCAGCTTAATACTGCAAGATGCAAGATACCAATATTGTCAGTGTAAAATACAATGAAATAGCGTTTGCAGCAAGCCTATAGATGCCTTAGATAAAAGTATATAAGAGTTGATAATAAACTAAGTAAACATTAAACTATGAGAAGCAAAGTTACTATTAACAGTTCCAAATATACACAGAATAAAAATAAAAGTAAAAATGTAAGCATAAATACAGTAGATAAATAATAAATGAAGTCACAGTAAACAAAGTCACAGTGAAGATTGCAGTCAACGTAATGGTCATGAGTTCCACATAGGTCATGTGTAAGTGTGGACTATATGTGGTTAATGCAGATGTTCTGTTCAATCAGTGGCGGTTTCTGTTATAGGAAGGGGCAGTGATTGCTGTGCATGGGCAGCGGCAATTGGGGCTGTTTACTGACAAGTGATTGATAAGCATGGGAAAGGAACTATATAAATAAAATGCATTATTATTATTATTATTATTATTGTGAGGAGAAATGAGGCTTGCTGTTCATGCAAATGAATGCCGCACAGAGAAGAACGCCACTGAACAAGCTGTAGCTGTTATTGCACAGAGAAATGGGGCTGGAGGTGAGGCAAGGATGGCAGGTGTCCAGCACAGAAAAAAAGAGACAAGCTGGCAAGCTACATGGATAATGCCCTATGGAATGGGCAAAAGAAAGTTAGCCGAAACTCAAAGAAGACGAGGTTAGTTAAGTAGCCTCTTTGGGTAAAAGCGGTACTCCCTGTTCTCCCAACTACATCCATCCATTTTCTAACCCGCTGAATCCGAATACAGGGTCACGGGGGTCTGCTGGAGCCAATCCCAGCCAACACAGGGCACAAGGCAGGAACCAATCCTGGGCAGGGTGCTAACCCACCACAGGACACACACAAACACACCCACACACCAAGCACACACTAAGGACAATTTAGAATCGCCAATCCACCTAACCTGCATGTCTTTGGATTGTGGGAGGAAACCGGAGCGCCCGGAGGAAACCCACGCAGACACAGGGAGAACATGCAAACTCCACGCAGGGAGGACCCGGGAAGCGAACCTGGGTCTCCTAACTGCGAGGCAGCAGCGCTACCCACTGCGCCACCGTGCCGCCCTCTCTCAACTACATACATGCAAATACTGCAGAGAACTGTGGTATCCCCTTGAAGGAAAGACCATGATGAGAAGCTATGCTTTGGTTATCAAAGCACAAACTGGTAAGTACCAGCCCACTTCAAACCTTGGGTACACAAGTCAGGAGCAACGACATGCCTTGGTCAGTTTAAATCCTTGAGCAGCTCAGTAACAAAATCCCCCATGGACAGAACAAAGAAGAAGTGAACATTGTACATACGCGTAGTTTGCAACATTATTTCTTTTCGCCTGTTTTTTTCAGTACAATGCTTAAAACATCCAGTTAATTTCATGGGCCAGAAAGATGTTCAGCCTGTAAACATCAATGCTATATATAATAAGTTAAAATAAACCACGATTCAGTGTATATTATTGTTGATCTAAACCATCCAAAAGTTTCTAACAGTACAAGGTTACAAATCAAAGCATTATATTCAAACCTTATTGAAGCCACCATTTTACAGGATTTCTAGTGATTACCTGTTTGAATTCAAAAGAATATAGTTTCCTGTAAAATTGTATTTTGCAATGGCCATCAACAAAAACTGAATCACCACAAAAGTAAGAACTGATGTATGGCAGGAATGTTTTACTCATGAACAATTGTATATTATATAACATGTTCAAGAGTAACAAGCTTAATGAACTAATAATATTCGACTCAAGGAAGAAAAAAAGTATTGTGCAGATGTTGCAAAAAGAAAAGTACTCGAGTTACTTGCGTAGTACATAGTACTTCTGATACATTTGATTAACCCTCAATACTATAATCCAGGTCCATTGTCTTAGGAAATAACACAGCTAGCTTTAAATGTTGAAATTATTGTTCACATAAAAACTATGGAGCTGGTTACCTGTTTCACAGAAGTACACTGAAGTTGCATATATCTCAGCTTTAGTGTGGATGTTCATTAAAACAGCCACTACACATCAAGGTAAATAAATTACATTTAGGAAGGTACATTATTTTATTAACCTTCTCTTCTTGTCTTGTTTTCATTGTTAAAATAGCTAGGTGGTGTTAAATTTTGAATCCTCAGTATCACATCACATAGCAGTGCTTTCTGAGATATAATCATATGAAAAATGCTAAAGCAGATTATGCCAAAATGAAATATGATTTCTGACTGTTCATGAAGTACCATTCAAACAGCACATTCCTAGCCACATGATTTCTTGGACTGTAATGTTTAAGATGATTGTATCAATCTTGTAAAATGCTTCATAGATGATGTTCACCAGGGAACCACTATATAATATAAGAAGAATTTATAAGGCTTCCTCTCATCTTCTTATATAATATGCTACTGTGGCTGTTCGTTTGTCTGTCCAGGATTTTAAATCACCTGCAGCTTGCAAACCGTTTCACCTATTGACCTGAAATTTGGTACACATATACTATGTGATGTCTACTATCCGCTTCGGGGTGATGATTTTTATTACTCTTTTTATTTTTATTTTATTTTATTGTAGAATAAACTCTGGGCAGCGCACAGCAGGGCGCCGTTCTCATTCCCTACCACCTTTGCAGTCACTTCCCCTACCACTTCATATCTTAAATCATTCTTGAGACAGATTGAGGACTTAAATGCCAGCTTAAGTGAAAAATTAAGAAAAATGTACTAAGTAATTGCAACACAAAAACTAACTTAATCAGTTTTAACGCGAAAAGATGCTGACGGAAGAAGAGAAGAAGCGGGCCGCTAGAGTGGAGAAAACAAGAACTGCTCATGAAGCAGCAAGCGCATCAACCTCTGAGCAAACGAATGCTAAACGTACAAAGAAAGAGTATGGAAACTATAAGTCAAGTGTATTCACTGCATGTTATCGTGCAGTACACCATTACTGGTAGTGAATAAAAAAATCAGTGCAGCAATGCACTTCCTGCATGGTGGACATGTGTTTGTACAACATGTTTCAGTCTGACAACTGAAGTCATATGAAACAACTGAGTAAGTTGCAAAAATACTAATAAAAATGAAAGAGTACAGGGGCCTAGGGAGAGCTTTACATACACTTAGAGAGAAGCACAGACAGTTTTTATGTGTAGATACACTTTTTGTGATAATGCAGCCTTACCCTAATATCATTTAAATTAATTTTTCACTCATCAAGCAATACTAAACAATATAAAATGCAAACAACATTTTAGAAATTTTATTTAAGATAAAAAACTGAAATAAAACATTGACACAAGTATTTAGACCTTTTACTCAGTACTTCACTGAAGCTCCTTTGGCTGTGATTATGGCTTTGCACACTGGATTTAGGGATTTGCTTCCTTATTTTCTTCAGATCTTCTCAAATTCTATCATGTTAGATAAAGACCATTAGTGGATGACTACTTACAGGTTTCTCCAGAGAGGTTTAGGTATGGGTTCTGGTCCAATCAAGAAGATTCCCAGAATTGTCCCTAAGCCACTGCTGTGGTTTTGGACATTGTCCTGTTCGAAGGAGAACCTTGGGCCCAGTCTAAGGTCAAGAGTGCTCTGGAGCAGATATTCATTAAGGATATCTTTGTACTTTGCTCAGATCAGCTTTCCCTCAACTTTGTCTAGTCTCACAGTACCTGCCACTTAAAAATAACCCCACATTATGATGCTGCCACCATCCTGCTTCACCATTGGAAAGGTTTTGTGCAGGTGATGAGTGGTGTCTTGTTACCTCCAGACATGAGGCTTTGAATTTAGATGAAACAGTTCAATCTTTGTTTTATCAGATTAAAGATTTGTGCTTCTCATTGAGAGTTATTTAGGTGGCTTTATGCCAACTCTAAGCAAAAAAAAAAGTTATAAAGTCCCAAAATTCCTGTTTTTGCTTTGTTATTCTGGGATATTGAGTATTGTTTGATAAGAGAAAAATTAATTTAAAAAATGTTAGCATAAGGCTACAATTTAAAAAAATGTTAAAAATGCAAAGGGCTCCAGACACTTTCTAAAGGCACTGTAGATAGATAGATAGATAGATAGATAGATAGATAGATAGATAGATAGATAGATAGATAGATAGATAGATAGATAGATAGATGTGACAATCACTTGAAAAAACAGTCAAATTGTTGCAGTTACAGGGGGCCTAAAGACAGCCCAATGGGATTCTTCTAGCACACTGAACAGGAGTTCATTAGAATAATTGGTCTAAAGAACAAATAATTGAAAAAGTAACAATGAGTGAATGAGAACTCTACTTAACATCAAAGACCCTGTACATCAAGAATGCTGTGATAAATATAACATTTGAGATGTTGCTGAATAATTGTCTTGTAGATTTAAGGAGCTGGCATTTTCTGACTGGAGAGTTATGATAATGAGCAAGTGGACAGAGAGAGTGTGCTAAACAAGAGTATTTGATGTCAAGTGGCTAATACATGTGCCTCACAGCACAGCGGACCTTGGTTTAATCATTTGCTGTTTTAATGAAAACCACAGATACACCTCTAAAAGCACTGACACACTTAAAACATATAAAACATTCTATTTGCTGTCTGAAATTGCTTGGTGATTACACAAAAATAAATCTAATTGGTTAAGGATGCATTTTGAAATGTTTACATGGCCTTCTCCTGCCTGTGCCTGCTCTACTCTAAGTTTCCCCTTGGCATGTCCTTGAGTTTGCGGCAGGCAAGCTAAGTGAGCTCTCCAATACTTCATATGCTGCCCCCCTCCCCCCTCCTCCTCCTCCTCCTCCTCCACTCTCTGTCACTATTCCTGTGCTGCAGGCTCCTGCTGTAGTCATTTTCCTGACAGACAGCACAACTAAATGTAGCAGAACCAAAATGATTCTATATTAGTAAGAGGCGGTGGGGAGAGTCAAAGCACCTGTCAGAAGCAGAAAGGAATAAAAATGCAAGCACAGCATTACAGTCTCTTTTCATTCCAATCTTTTAGTCTCCCTTTCTCTGCAGACTAATTTCTTTTACTGAAACAGTGTTCATGGCATTTCACACCTGATCAGCCATTCATGGGCTACAATTGGCGAACAAGGCACTTGATTCAGTATATCAACTATTTTTGAAGTTCATGGAAGCATTACACCATTAACACATATCTTTCCACGTCATAGATAGATAGATAGATAGATAGATAGATAGATAGATAGATAGATAGATAGATAGATAGATAGATAGATAGATAGATAGATAGATAGATAGATAGATAGATAGATAGATAGATAGATAGATAGATAGATAGATAGATAGATAGAATGGAGAAAATGGTTCAAGGAGACTCAAGGAACTGTTAAAAATGTAGAGACTACATCAAAATAGAGCAAGGAAAAAATGTGCCCAACTAATTAGAATGTTTCTTTCTAACAGGAGGTTTGTCTTACCTAAAACTAATGAGACCACACTACCTCTCCACTAGTGCACATTTACCCAAACTCTCCTTTGTAATACTGATCCAGTAGGATTTGCCAGAAAGAAAACATTTATTCCCTAACCTACAATTATCTTGCAAAAGAACCCAAGGGTGTCTTGCAATCTAAGAAGATGCCAGGCCATTGTGTTTTCACCTTTCTCTGCATCACTGTGCCTGTTTAAGGGGTTGGACATCTTTAAACGAATATTCCACCCAAAAAGGATATTTTTACCATGTTACTTATATTGTTGAGCTTGTATAACTGGCTGAGAAAACATTGTAATCTCATTTTTTCATGCAAAATGGAGCTAACAAAGTTTATGCTTTAATGGAAGCAGGCAATGACCAATCCCTGGACAGCATTTAAACAAAATAAAAAAATCCTGTTACTTGTGTCACTTAATCCATGTGAAAATGTATCCAGTCGTATACTCAAACCGTGCAAAATCCATACATTTTTTGTTAAAATATTTTTAAATCGACTCTTCCAGGTTTCACAACCTGAAACACTTTCAGACGGGGTCACACTTTTAAATCCCCCAATACGCCAACCCCAAAAACAACCCAGGAGTCACATATTTCATCATTAACAAACCTTCCTTCTCCTAACACCATACAATTATTTAACACTCTTAAAGGGTGTAGTTGGCTGACTGTTCATCATTTTTGAATAAACCATTAAGGTGGCTCAGATGAATTGATTGACTAATATACAGGTCATTTATTCACATAATTGAGTTGCTCATTTCATTTCTTTTCCCTGAGCAACTCTCAATGAAAAAAATTCAAAAAGCTAATCTAACTGAGAAATGAATCAGCTCTGTTTTTAAAACAAATAGTTTAAACCCAATTGCTAAATTACTTTTAAAGTGAATGAACAATTTTATAAGCCACTGATGTGCTTACCACTTTTGACTATACATTTATAAAGCTTATTTGATAAAAAAAAAGTATTTCTTTAATTCTCCTTTCTTGGCCAGCTCTGCAACATTCAGTCCTCATCAGATTGTTTTTCAAATAATATCTGGGTGTATAAATTAAAATTTAAAATGGAACAATTTTAGTAAAGCCAAAAACATGGAATCAATTAAATCCATTCATTGTCTATACCTGCTCACTCCGATATGATACATTTCCTCATTGAAAGTATCCTTAGCATTCACCACTAATAACAATAATTAATCTGCTGCAGGGCAACATGGTGGCATAATAATAAAGAACACTGTCGCACAGCTTCAGAGACCAATGATACTTTGTCTGAAAATTAGCTGTGTGAAGTCTGGGCATTCTTTTTGTATTCTTGCTGTTTTCTTTTCTTAGAATTGCCGCTTTCTCCTAAATACCAAAGATATGCATTGCAGATAATAAGGGGAAATTTAGGAATGAACAAGCACCACTAAGGGACAGCACCTCTGCTATTCCTAATTGATGGCATATGTGAGTGTCAGATAGGGATACCTACAGTACAATAGCTTGATGGTGTGACCAGTAGGGTGTGTCATTAAGCCTCTGAACCCCAAGACACAACTACAAGGCACAGTCCTGGGTTCAAACGCAAGATGTTTTTATTTTACAGTACCTTCACAGACCTTCAAAACATTGTCCACAATAGCATAATCCAATAATATGTTTTCTTATCTCTTTCCATGCCTCCCATGTAGTCTCATCCTCTCTCCTCATGACTCTGACCACTTTATATTGCTGGACCTGTAAGTACTTCTGATGCCATAACATTTGTGAAAGAGTCTTCGTGAATAAAAAATATCACACAGTCAATCATAAAGTTTTGGGGACCGTCCGCATATATTGTCATGCAGACAATAAAGAAATAAATTGATTCAATGTAGTTGAATTACAGTGAACAAAGTTACTGAATGAAAATGGCGTTTAAATACACAAAGGATTATGGGGACAGGAAATGGTTGGCAGGAAATGACTGGAGTGAGGTGATCTGGGAAACCGGAAGTGACATCATCGGGTCCACCGGAAGTGACATTGTTGCAGCCATTTTGGAAGCGGAAGTTGAGGTTTCATTTGTCTTCCATTTTTCTGTTGATAAAAGAGATTTGAGTAAGTACCACGTGATGACCCTCTGTCTCGCAATATTTCACTCACCTCTGGGCTCTTTGACTGCCTCCTAATTGCACGTGTGTGACACATTGCATTTTGGAAATACATCTGAGTCATGCAGAAGTTCCTCAAAGATGAGAAAAGGTTTCCTAGTAACTCCCCCTGGTGGCCCCCAAGAACGCCGACAGAGCTGTCCTTGGGTCTGCAATATTCCCAACCTGTCCTGTGGATATTCATATAGTAGGTGCCCCAGTGGGATGTTGTCACCATGTGTACTTGGGGAACAGATAATTCTGGTCTGCAGACACCTTCTGTTCTTCTGAGCTGGCATCCTGTCCTGGTAAAGAAGCAGCACCCATTCCAGCCAGCATGCCATTCCATCCTTGATCTTCCGTTATGGCCTCCTGACACTTATCCTGGTTGGGGCATCCTGTCCTTCCATTATTACCTCCCTCACAGGCAAGGAACCATACTGTAGATGGATAGATGGATTATTAATCACATGGAAAATTCTAAAAAAATATTACCACATAAAACTAAAAATATATAATACAATCACTCTATATATAAAATCCAGTGTCTGTCTGTCTGTCTGTCTGTATGGTTAATCACTTTTCACGAGAGAATTACGTAATGGATTTAGATCATTTTTTTCTCTATAATTTGCTTCGATATTCCAGTTGATTTTGCGACCTCTCTCATTACGTGAAGTATAATAGTTCACTTGTGGTGTCAATTTATTTGTGCAAATCCGAGAGACATGCAGCGGGGCGAGTGGACAGGGGCAGGGCCCTCCTCACTCACACGCCAGCCTCAGGGCATATCTTACATTCATTTAGGTAGCGAACAAGAGAACTACTTAACAGATTCTTTTCTGGAATTTGCTTGAACATTCCGGTTGATTTTGCGACTTCTCTCATTGCACTAAGAATCATAGTTTGCTTGCAGGAGCGATATATTAACACTAATCCGAGAGGCTGCGGGCCGAGGGGAGGGGGAAGCGTGACATCAGGAGTGGGGTGCCAGGCAGAACTCTCCTCACTCACGAGCCAGCCTCCATTCAAATCGGTCTATCTTTTGACATGTTTTTGAGCAGACCTTGCCCCCGCTTAGCTAGTTATACCTGTTTGTTTACTGATGTCTAGTTAATATAATATAATAATATAAAGAACTGTCAGACAAGTCAGAAGCAGGCAATACTCCTATTTAACACTGAGGATTATTGACATGAAGTAAGCATCAAGGACAACACCTTTAAGGTCAGTAGAGATCACATAGTCCAGTACAGAGTAAAAAGCTAGGGGCATCACAGGTGATTTTTGCCCTTCATGGCTTATGAATGCCACAACCTTGAGAAAACCTCAGCTCCCATTAAAAGTTGAAATTTGGTGTGCCTTTATCAAATATAGGGATCCACCAGTGCTATATTCTTGGGAAAAAGCTGCCTTTTACATAAAAGCTTACTGAGTGTACAGTCTGTAAATGAGTTAAGGGTAGAAAGGAAAAACAGCAATAATAATGGGAGGAATGTATAAGAGATGAAATAAAACAGTGTTTTTTGTTGTATTGTGGTGAGAAAGTTGGCCACTCCGTTTCCGCTGGTGTTTTTTTTTTTTTTTTCATTTTATGGTTTTATTATTTCTTAATTTATCCTTTGCGTTGTGCTGTGCCCTCCATTTGTAGTATTTTAGCTCTCTGGGCTGTATTGAATGATTAAGGGTCCTCCTAGGCCAGTTTTTCCCAAACTCGTTCCTGGGGGCCCACTGTGTCTTTTTGTTCCCACCAGCTTTTGTTTTTAATTGAACTCCTGGGCTAATTAAGTGAACTGTTATTTCCCAAGTTCTCTGTTTTAGGAACAATGTAGAAATTAGAAAACTAAGTTTGGCAAAAAAAAAAAAATATTAAAATGTACCACGGAGATATATGGGAAAAAAGTATTTTTTGTTCTTTTTAACAATATTTACATTTTGATTTTCTTTCTACTTCTCTAGGTGTTCTAATTGTTTAATTAACCTATTTTTTACTAATTAGTGGGTCAGACACTAAAGTAGTTGCAGCCTTTGATTATTCAGTGTTTGCCAGCGTGTCTGCTCTGCTCATTTTTAATTGTCATTGATTAGATATAACAAAGGGGGAAAACTGCACAGAGAAAGGTCAAAATATAATGAAATCAACAAATGAGAGGTAAGCATTTAAATCTATAGCAAAAGCAGAAATATTTCTAAATGTCTTATAAATGTAAAAACCACACCACTGTGCTTTTCTGAATGTAGAATAAGAGAAAAATACCAGCTAATTAAATGAGATCAGTGCTATCAAGTGTGGTCACTGATTAGGAATCTGGCTGGAATAAAAAACTGCAGCCACAGTGGGTCCCCAGGAGTTTGGGAAACAATGTCCTACACCATTCCCTATTGTTCACACTGGTAACACTAAATTTGCTCAGGGTGAGTAAGTGTGAATGTATGCGGGACTTGTTTTCCATCCATGGTTGTTTCCTGCCTTGTGGTCAATGCTGCCAGGATAAGTTTAATACAGTAGTGAGACAGGATCTGGAGTATTGTGTGCAGTTTTGATTACCATGTTACAAAAAATAGAAAGAAATACTTTAAACTGTGCAGGGGACAGCAATTAGGTGTATCCCAGGACTGTCATTATGTGACAGATTCAGAGAATAAAACCTGTTTAGTCATGGTTAGAGGAGACTGTGTGGGGACCTAATCCAGGACCTGAAAATCCTCAAAGGAATTGATAAAGTAGATCCAGTAGATTTTTTTCAGTTTAAGGGTGAAACACTTGCTTGAGGACTCCAGAGGATACCAAGGGGAGGTGCATTTTAGAGTGAAGCCAGGAAGCACTTCTTTACGTAAGGAGTTGTGGGAATCTGAAACAAATTACTGAGACATGTAGCTGAAGCAAAAACCTTGACAACATTTAAATATCTGGATGAGATACTAGGACAGTTTGTCTATTAGCTAAATAAACGAGCTTAATGAACTGACTGGTCTCTTCTCATATTTTTATGTTCTTCTTATGTAGCAGAAAAAGAGCTCTGGTATACTGTAATAATAGTGCTGAACTACAGTGGTCCCAACTATGAAAATATCACCCAGCCTGCATAGCCTTTTGAAGAGTCTCCCTATGTGAAACCCAGTTTCAAAGCTAGTCATGCAGTTTTAACACTGCTACCTCAAAGTCCTTTGTTCATATCTTTGTGTAAAGTTGCAGGCTTCTACTGTGTCTGCATGTTTTTTCATTCAAAGCTGGTGAGGATTATTTGGGGAGCCTACTCTAAAGATACTTATCAGTGTTTTGAATTTTTTTTTTCATGGTCCATAATTCATTCACTAGTTTATTGCACAACACAATGTAATGTCTTTTGTAGTAAACACTAACATAAAAAATACACAAAAAAACTACACAACTGAATGTTTACAATTGTGGTCCCCGGCCGGGACAGGAGCCCAGCCGGGACGCCCAGGAGGACCAGAGGAGGGCTTGTGCCTCCTCCAGACCGCAAGGGGGCGTCCGTCCTGGTTATGTTAGGGGCCTCGGGTAGAGGGCTTGGAAGCCCAACCCTGTAGGGCCCGTGGCCACCGCTAGGCGGCGCCCAGGTGCCTGAGGAACCCTGGAGCCCAGCACTTCCGCCACACCAGGAAGTGCTGGGGGAAAGACGACAGGGGACATCCAGACGGCTTCCGGGTGCGCAGCCGGCACTTTCGCCACACTGGGGTGTGGCTAGGACTGATTGCCGGGAAGCAGCTGGAGCCCAGTCATTGGCGGAAGTCGGGTGGCAGAGAGACGGAGCTGGAGAGAGGACTGGAGGCGGCCAGAAGAGAGAGAGGGGCATTGTAAGGCCTGAAGAGAGAGAGAGAGAAAGAGGCATTGTAAGGCCTGGACATTGGGGGAATCGGTGCTGGAGGCACTGGGGTTTGTGCACGTGACTTTCATTTTTAAATAGAATTGTAAATAAAACAAGTGTGTGGTGGAACCAACGATGTCTGTCTGCCTGTGTCCGGGTTCAAGTTCACACAATCTAAATCAAGATGGTAAGATTCATTAGAAGGGCAAACTTTCAATAGAAAAGAACCCTCAATAGTAACAGTTACAATAGTAACTGGGAAATTGTAAAACCAGTATAGGCAAACAGGAGTACTTAGTGCCTTGAAAAGCCTATACATGCACATGGTAGTATACAAAGTGCTGATAATGTCAGTGGAAAGATAAGAATCTATTAAATGCTGGAGGACATGCAGCTCAAGGCCTGACATAGGTGACTAGCTCTTTAAATCCATGGGCTAATTATTAAGAGGAGCCAGGAGACATTAGTTAAAGATATTAGGAATAAGGTTAGGGATAGAGATGATATTAAGATGGTTCTGTGACCTGCTAACAAAAGAGGTACTGCTTTTAAGAACTACAGAATTGAAATGCACATTGCAAATAAAGAGTTTTATTTAACATTTTTAGGGGTTCTGTGTAGTCTGTTGGAAGGAAATGTGCTAATATCTTTCATTTAAGGTAGAAAAGCAAGAACCATTATTAACAAAATTCTGCACATTCAGAAGAGAAACACTTGACAACATTCCACACAAATTTGGCGTTAAGTAAATATATGCTAAAAAGTAAAATGATGTGAATAAAAAAAGAGTTTAGCTGAAAACTCTAAAAATGATACATCATAAAAGCCTTCATTATTACAATCAAAACTGACCCACACAGTGAATGTGACCAATGTTGATTATGCAAAGGTGCTTCTTTTAGGAAGTTTTTGGTGCTTTTGTGAGTAGATGAGCAAATCAGTCTATGCAAATCTTTGCAATCTGAATGCAATAAGAGCTTACCACTTCCTGGAAAGGAAAGTTACAGATCAGATTTAAAGTTATTAAATGATTGTATGTGTCTATTTACTAAATGCTCTGCTATTTTATATTTCTCCAATGAGATAAACAGCTCTATAACTTCTATCCCAGTTTATTCAGTAGAAAACTTGCATTTTTGATTTT
Organism: Polypterus senegalus; assembly: GCF_016835505.1. Taxonomy (NCBI): domain Eukaryota; kingdom Metazoa; phylum Chordata; class Cladistia; order Polypteriformes; family Polypteridae; genus Polypterus; species Polypterus senegalus. Next base: position 91,372,896 of record NC_053166.1, on the reverse strand, counting down.
GTTGTTGAATATGTCATCATTTAGCCATGTCTTTTGGCCCTGTTGCTGTTCCTAGCTTTACTGACTTCTTGGAATAGTACCATGTTCTTCTTGTACTTATATGGATTTTCTGTAGACTCTCCAGATACCTTCCAGTCCAAAGGCATGGATAGGTAGTGTAAAATAGGACACAAACAGTGATAAAGAGTTGAGGCACCACCTTGATGTCCCTGTATAATTGCAAGGCTTAAAGCAAAGAAAAACTTGAAACAATTGTGGCAACAAGTTCATCGTAGAACTGACTCACTCAAGATAGCCATTTTCTGGGTTATAAGTTCATGAGGCAGGGAGGGTAGGGTCCATAAGGATGGACACAGAAATGGCATCAGACACAGAGTGACTGTCAATCTTCTGTTCTGCACAGGGGGCATTAGTTTACAGCTCCAAACTCTGGTCTGCATGTGTGTGATAGAAGACAATCTGATGTTGTCATTTCAAACAACATGTCTGCATGACTGGCACTTTTGCAACATTAAGAGAAAAATATTATATTTGACTTATATATTGAATTAAGTTGTAGGTGATATGGTGGTTAGGGCTACAGCATTACAACTCCAAAATCCTTGGTTCATGGATGAGTAGGTTAATTAATCTCGGACCGACCGTACATAATGTTTCTGTGGAGTTTTGCATGTTCTCCAGATATAAACTCTTCACTTCCAGCACAAAAATGAAACGTTTCATAAGTTAATTGTCTCCATATGACTGATTGTGGGTGTGGACATGAGTGCCCTCCACTGGGCACTGAGACAAAATCTACCTGTCTGCATTCACATTGAGAGAGTGGATTGTTGAATAAATGGATGGATGAAAACTTTTGGAGAACAATGGAGTACTCTGTGGATGTGATCAATTTGCCTTTGTTATGTCCTAAACAATCCTGCTCTTGGCTGCTGTCCTGCACTTTCACCGTATGCTGACACTGTGGAATACAATATGAATTGAGCTTTGACAGGATTAAGTTTTCTGGGCAGAAGGTTAAAAAAGCAAATTGATCCAGCTGGAAATGGAACCTAGCTATAAAATACAGCAATCTGTTTGCATTGGGTCTATTGAGACAAAAAACAAAGTATATTATAGCGTTAAAAGTATTTGTGCACCAACACTGTGCCATTTGATCTTATTCTCATCCTTTGTATTGTTATGTACCCCAGAATTTCCTGAGATATTCCTCAGTGCACCCAGGCAATCTGAGAGATGTAATCTCTCCAGTATGCCGTGTTCCTCTTAGTAAACTCTATCCAGCACAACTCTTTCAGAACATGCCCAGCAGGCACCATCAACCAATGCCAGAGCTGCTGCCACTAATTCATTGGTACATGTTAAAATTCTCTTTACCATCAGTTGTGGAAAAAAATGCTGATCTACTTTAACTCCTCCACTTGCGGCTGCTGCTCTCTCCTGTAGCAAGCAAATCATTATTTTCCAAGAAAGAGCCATGAGCTCAAATTGAGATATGCTGAGGCAGAAATGTGCATAACAAAAACTGTTCATACTGTACCAGCACTGAAGTGTTTTGGTGAAACAACTGGCAGAGTTGAAAATGCTTTCACTCATCTCAGTCAAAAAGGACTACATAATGAAAGATCCTTTATTTCATCTTGTTTTATAAATTGATTTTTGAAATAAAAGTTGCATGTCAACACTAATATTCCCTCATAATATCTTCATTTTTTTGGACAGCTTGGGTAAACCACATGTACTGAAATTTGACCTTTCATAATTAAATGATTACAATAAAATAAAAATAATATGTTCTAGATTTAGTTGTTATTAATAACTTTTTTTGAGGATGAATTACAAAGGAAAGTACAATACAGACATCTCCTGTTCATGATCATCTTAAATCATCTATGAAACAGGACTTTTAAGTATCCATGGATTGTCTAAATGAACATTGCTTTTAACACAATTAAAAACAGTGTACGCCAAGTCAGGCAATACTGCGTGGTTTTCTTACTGTAGTCTTACGTTTGCTAGCTGTGCTACTCAACTAAGACAGTTTAAAATCTAAGTAATCAACGTGGACCTCAGTGTTGACATTTGCAGTACACCAATTATTGAAATGTAATTTTTAATGCTTACAGTAATAAAATGCAATGCATTTGTCATTCCAGGAGATGGTGCATCACAAACATTTGTAGTAATAAAATGCATTACTACAAATGTGTCTGATGTATCATCTATTAAAATAACAAATGCAATGTATATGTCTCTGTTATATTCCCTTTGGTATGGGATTTGTAAAAGAAGTGTTAATGTTTGTGACGTCTGTTGAGATTACAAAGACATAGCAACCGGACAGACACACAGATACACAGACACTCATGGTTTTATTAAGATGGCTGTTATTAAATTTTAACTTTGTTTAACAGTACTGTGTTTGGCTGAACTGGGTTTTTCAAAAATCAGTATCCTAGTCATTACTTATTGCTTAGAAACTGCCATGAACTGCCATTCTGAGCCAATTGTAATATACATTAATATAAAACCACTTAAAATGCCAGCACTCTTTAGAACAGGGAAGTCAAACTCAATGGCCGAATATTTTCATTCCAGCCGCCTTCTTAGTTAACAACCAATTCCTGCAGGTAATGCAGCAGACATATATTGGCTTAATGATAATTGACTTGCAATTTAAGATTCAGAGCCCTTAACCAGTTGTTATTTTGAGTTGAAATTATGACCGGTTTTCTCAAACTTCATGAGGGCCACCATTTTTATTCCAATCAACTTTATTCATTAGAAGCCATTTCTCACTGTTAATTAACCCTATTATTTAATTCTCTTGCTTCTTAGTCCTCTCATTCTGCTATATCAGGCATTTTCTTTCTACTAGGAGGACCTATAAAATGTTGTTTTAATTACAGCAAATCAAAATTTTTCAGATGTTCACTTTTTTCTTCAAAAATATTTTATTGAAACAAATATTGTATGATTGACAAATAGCTGTGAATAGGATTGAGATGTTTTGTCACCAGTTTACTTGCTTTGCACTTTATCATTATTTGGCTGCTGGTAAAGGGAAAAAAGAAAAAATAACGGGTGCTCAGTCTTGAAGAAGGGCCAATACAAGGTGTAAGTTAGGTGTGCTCTGCGGGTTTTTTGGCATTGCGGGTATTTTCCATAAGCATGATTAAACATTCCAGGGTAAAGGTTTTAAAGGACGAGTGCAAAAAGTGGACTAGGGTAATTCCTGGCAACCTCTCTGTTGTCATGATCATACAAATTAACCTGTTCATACATTTTGAGATTAATAACATTTTTATGGTTTTAATATTATTATATCGAGTGGAACAGCAGAAGAACGAAGACTAAAAGCAGAACTGCATTAAAGAGGCGATGTTAGAAGTGAGTCAGAAAAGGACAAAACTTTACAATATTCCAAAGGCAAAACTGAATATAATTACTTCTGTTTTCCTTTAATTCCTAAGAGCTTTAAATTTCTATCTGAATTATTCTTTCCCTTTTTTAAAAAAATAAACAAGACAAGCAATTTCCTCTTATATAAAATGGACCCTATAATATCAAATGCTGTTACACATGAGCCTACCAATGGCAGTAGCTTGCCTAGCAACTAGTATGACTAATACAAGTGAATGGTGTAAATAGAAAGCATGACAATACATGTAAAATATAATAAACAAATTAAAGGAAATATTAACATTTAAAAAAACAACTTGTGAAAGGAACACAATAAAAAAAAAATCATTTTAACTATCAGGAAGTGATAAACTTGACCCAAATAACATTTCAGATTGTGGTTATGACCACTTCTGGTGGTTATGCCATTTCTTTTTCATCCTTCAAAATTATTAAATCACATTTATAAACCACACAAACAAATGGTTACCTCAAAGTTCATGGGTCTGATTAAATATGTATTGAGTATGTATGAAGACTACAACGTCAGATATTTCTGCCAAGAGTCCTCACCTCCTTATTGTTTGGTCAGAAGTCCACAACTAAATTTTTGTCCAAAGCATGTTAGCCAATGGACAAAAGAGACTCAGGGTATTTTGACAGACAGTAATCAAATTAATGGAGAAATTTGATTGAATGAACAGGCACTGTATATTGGCAGCACCATTGGAGATCTCCACTCTGGCTTATAATACTGTTTAATATCCTCCAAAAACTATTTAGTCAGAGTGGGCATAGCAGAAGACAGTAAAGATCCAAATCACTTTGAAAGACACTAAAAAGCAGCGCCCTTTCCCATCACATACCTCAGATAATGACTTGCATTGTCTGACCTGCAGAAGCTTCTAATGATTAGCAGGAGCCTGGCAACAGAAAGTACTAACCTGTTGTATGGGGTCCATTCTTGCAGAATAAAGCAACTTCAGATTTTACTGGGTAATCTTCTTAAGACAGTGTAAATGCATATTACTTTCTCATAGGTCCACTGCTGAAATCCTCATTGTACCTGTAGTTGCCATGGGAACTGAAATGCAGCAAGAGTTGCACAAGCTGATTGAGTAATGAGGTGCTTTTTCCTACTGGGACACTCACTCTGTCATGGTAGTGGAGTGTAAAAGTGATTCATCCATTTATGATAGCAGAGGCTCCTCATACTGGTAGCCAAAATGAAGTGAAAGTAAGATGGGAGCTGGGTGCTATATAGGTATAGACTTCTTCCTTTTCTTCTTGTTCTTACTCTTTTTCCATTTCTATGTGGAGTTGATGTTTTACAGGTTTAGACATGATTTTTACAGCTGGATGCCTTCCCTGTTGCCAAACCTCCCCAGCTAAAATACTGTATATGTTCAACCAAATTCCACAAATACCACCATTTGTAATGTTTGCATATTGAAAAAGTAAAATCATAAAAAAAACTACAGTAGTTATGCAGCATCATGCATCTTTATGAACATTACCTCTATCATTTTTTTCTGAAGATTAGGTCAACTGGTAACTCTAAACTGGCCTAGTCACTATGAGTGAGTATGCCAGGTTTATAGGGTCATTGATGTCACATGAACAGAGTAAAGTGAAAGTCTTGCTTGCATGTGCTAATCAATATGCAATATGTCACCACTCTTCAGAGTAATGATTAATGAACATGGTTGGAGAGGATTTCAATCTTGCATTCAATGTAGCTAGGAAACTCTTCACCCTGTCCCCATGACTCTGCATTGGATTAAACAGGTTAGAGTACAAATGGATGAATCTTGTATGCTAAACAATCTACACAAAAGCTTCAGTTTTAAAGTTTAAAATGACTTCAACCTTTCTTAACCAATCTTTCTAATATGGACATAGGGTGTCCAGCATCAGACACGTGTTTTCACACTGCGCCAGTTTGTATCTGTTCAGAGGAAGCTGCAGAAAAGCCTTGCAGACACGGTGAGAACATGTAAACATCATACTTTAACCTAGTTCAATAGAATAAGTATACAAGCAGGTGTGATGGACAGCTGCGGCCCTTCCCAGCTAGGCGGCCGATATACTGGAAGGACGGGGGAGCAGATGTGCACAGGACACTGCCTCCCGGTTAAGAGCTAGATGGCAGCCACCCTGGGTTGCAGCAGCACCTCGGATTTCCGCTGTGCTCCATGGGAGTTGGAGTTTGATACATGAGGATTCCATGGAGGCCATCAGAGGGAGCGGCTGAGCCCTACTTTGGGTTTCCATCACACTTGGGAGTACTTCCAGATAATGTTGATGAGCCACCTGCAGCATAAAAGGAGACACCTAACTTTACTGAGTGTGACACAGACAGACAGACACACACACACACACGCACACACACACCCACACACACAGCCTGCCAGAAGAGGAGTGGAGACAGAAGGAGAATGAGAAAAAGAGCGAAGAAAAAAAGAAATGGAATTGCGTGCTGTATACTGCACTGTGCTGAGGTGGTGGGAATGAAAGGAAGGCATTTCAGTCAGTCAGTCATTGTCCAACCCGCTATATCCTAACACAGGGTTACAGGGGTCTGCTTGAGCCAATCCCAGCCAGCTCAGAGTGCAAGGAAGGAATAAATCCCAGAAAGGGCACAAACACACACCCACACACCAAGCACACATTAGGGACAACTTAGGATCGTCGATGCACCTAACTGGCATGTTTTTGAACTGTGGGAGGAAACATAAGCACCCAGAGGAAACCCACACAGAGACGGGGAGAACAGGCAAACTCCACGCAGGGAGGACTTGGGAAGCGAACCTAGATCTCCTTACTGCGAGGCAGCAGTTCTACCACTGCACTACCACTGTGCCACGGTGCCAAAGAAAGGCATTTCCCACACCTAAATAAAATGTTGTGTTGTGCTGGACTTGTACCTTGTGTCTGTTGTGTTGGATGTTTGGAGAGCTGGTGCACCCCCTGGTGGCCACACAGGTCAAGGAAATTGTTTAAAGACAGTATGACATCTCAACATATGGCTATCCTATGGCTTCAAGAATAACTTCATTGCCCCAAACTGACCACTGAAGGATAACTTCATTGCATTGATCACATACATACTTGTAATTCTAATATTCAGAATTTGCAGTAAGGAGTTAACATAAGGTGTGATCAAACAAATGATTGTAATGTTCCCTGATATTGTAAGTCTCCTTGGATAACACAAATACAGTACATTACAAGGCATTGCATTACAATGATACTTCTTCTTCTTTCGGCTGCTCCCATTAGGAGTTGCCACAGCGGATCATCTTTTTCCATAACTTTTTGTCCTCTACATCTTGCTCTGTCACACTCATCACCTGAATGTCCTCTCCACCACATCCATAAACCTTCTCTTAGGCCTTCATCTTTTCCTCTTGCCTAGTAGCTCTATCCTTAGCATCCTTCTCCCAATATACTCAGCATCTCTCCTCTGCCTATGTCCAAACCAAATGCAATCTCACCTCTCTGAGTGCATTACAATGATACTAACTTTATATTTTCCTTCTAGTCCCCTATCCTTTGAAAAAAAATGAAAAAAGAAGCAAGATATGAAATAAATTGCTAAAAGAGAATGGTCTGTAAGGCTGCTGTACACTTTTAAAATAGCCAGGATGACTACATTTTATTTTTCCAGGTTTACATAACATAGCCATTTCCTACGCCAGTGTGATATAAAGCCACCTTAAGATTCTTCCAGATGAGTAAAAACAAGATAGTGGGTTAAAGAATGTAACAATGGCTTCTGGGTTAAACAGTATGACTAACCAAAAGTCTCCCATCTGCTGTAAGTCTTAAAAGGGTGACAAGTGAGTGAGGGTGTGACTCAGCACAAAGCCAAAGCATGTGGCCTTGGGAGAGTAGCTCTTAGTTACATCTCTCTTAAACTTGAGGGGAATCTTAATCACATTTATGAAAATTTCAGAATGGAAGGACAAATCCATCTTAAGATAATAAAGTGTATTATTTCATGTCTTGTTGAAACTGACTTTTCATCTATGTACTTCTTCTCCTTCTTTACCTCAGAAGCATGAAACTTACTAGTGTTACAGCTCATAATACCTGTGCTCAGCTGCAAGCGTATGCTGTTAATAAAGTGAGAAATATTACTTCCATATCATGTATACTGAAAAATGAGATATGGCTGTAAACACCCAATAAAGTAGCTTGAAGGGATTAAGGAAGCCCTGTGCTAATGATCTCAAGAGATGCTATCTTTGGTAGAAGCTTCAGCACAACTTATACCTGTATCATGCTAGTCAGAGGCTGGGCACCCCTTACAGATTCAAATAAATTAATTCTTTCAGAAAATATATTGGTGCCCAGCTTCGTTCTGGGCAAAATCTTTTTAATGAAGTTAAAACTCCCAGTTGGGATTTTTTAGATCTTGTTGTTACCTCAGAGCTATATATTCAGTAGCCTCTCCAGCAGATACACCTGTTCATTAATATAAATAGTCTACTCCTGGAAAGGGCTGATCTCATGGCTCCATCTCAGCTTATATGGTACACAGACATTAATAGAAGTTTAATTGTTCTTCAAACAAACATTGGAATGAGCAACAAAAATGATCTAATGAATTTTGTCCATATTATGATTGTTTGTTCCAGACATTGTGGTTCAGCATCTCAGAAACAGCTGCCCTCCTGCGGTTTTCACAAATTATAGTCACTAGAGTTTACAGGGAATGGTGCGATAAAAAAAAAAAGATGCATGTTTGTTGGAAAAAAAAATACCTTATTAATAACAAATATCAGAGGAAAATGGCAAGACTAGCTAAAAAGCACTCAAGGAACAGCTTTTTGCAACACTGGGGTACAGAAAGACATTACTAAATCCACAAAGTGCCAGACCTTAAGGTGAATTTACCATTCTAGCAGTAGTGCAGGCTATAGTGGCCACCAAAACTGGAAAATGTAAGAAAGGAAAGATGTTGTCTGGACTGGCATATTTCAATTTCTGTTGCAATATACAGATAGTAGCTTTAGAGTTTAGCATAAAAAATGAATCCATGGATCCATGCATCCATTTGCTTTGCTCAATGAAACAGGACAGTGATGGTAATACAGTATACTGATAAGGGAAATGTGTGTATGCTAGTCCTTATAATACCAATTCAGCATCATTTAGAATACCAGAGCATACCAAAGCAATGCTGCTGACCGTGTGCATTCCCTTATGGCAACAGTCTACCCTTTTTCAAATGGGCACTTCCAGCACGGTAACAGACACTATGGCAAAGAAAGCATTATTCCAGGCTGGTTACACAAACATGACAATGATTTCAGTTTATTTCAGTGCCCTACACAGTGTCCAGATGTCAATCCAGGGGAGTAACTATGGAATGATGTAATTAAGAAGGTTTACTGAGTTAAGGTGTGACTGAAAAATCTGTGGAAACAATGTGAAGCTATCAAGTCATTTTGTACACATGCCCCGAAGGAATGTTGAAGTTGCTGGTTGAACTCAAAGAATGTAGGAGGCAAAAGAGGCTTCCTAACTAGTACTAGATGGTTGTACTTAATAATGTGGTCCTTAATGTAGATGTAATGCTATATCTAGGCTGAATACCTTTGCATTTAAACAAAATGGCCCCAAAGGATGAAATATAATTTATATACTGTAATTATTGAGATTCTTGCTGCAGCAGGAATATTACTGCTAAATTTCTTACTAAATTTGTATCAATATTTTTTCAATAAAATGACTCCGTGATTATCAGAGCTGCCTGACGGCTCCAATGCCCTAAACTTAAACATCAGCCTGTTCATCATTTTTGTGAAATGTTGAAATTTTACCCGTGGTTCACATGTTTTTTTCTCTGGGTGTTCCTGTTCATAGACATGCTGGTTCAGTTGACTGGCAACACTAAACTGATCCTATATGAATGTGCCCTTTAATAGGTTGTTTCCCAGCTTCTACACAATGTTCCCTTGGTTAGGTTGCCTTCTCCTGTTTCAGAAGAACCTATTGTGGAAAAATGGGCTTAGAAAGTGAATGAATATTTAGCTGAACAAGAAACAGTGAAATTACTAATTTGTCTTGAATGATAAAAGTGCAGAGTAAAATATTTTTATGAATCTAGTATCCTTTTTTATCTACATTTTTGTCTTCTGATCTAAGCCAGCAGGCATCACAATTATTTTGCCATCTGATTACAGTGCAGCTAGTCCGATGTATTTGTACTCTGTAATCTTATATTGTGCAATGTTAATAGGAAAATTGAATACGTTTCTGTAAGCACTTGACATGCCCACTTTGATCTGGATAGTACTCTAATTCTGTATAACAACATTTGTAGAATAAAGCAGTGTTATCAAAAGACATCTAAAAAATTAAAATACAGTTAATGAGAATGACCTCCTAGTATTTTAGTGTCCTTCATGACCTCCAGTCTTCTCTTCTCTGCATATACTATATTATATATATATATATATATATATATATCTGTATATGGTATTCTGTGAGAGACCTATCCGTAACTCAGAATTACCAAAATGGATTATAACAAAAGGGGATTTTTCCTTAATAAATAAGATCTACTAAGATGGAAGATTAAGGAAGAGTCAAAAAGAATAATAAAAGGGAGAAACCAATAATTTAGGCTCTAACTGATATTTTTAGACACTGCCAGTATTCAACAGGATGCTTAATGTATATTGGAGTCTTCTTGTGGTTGATCACCTGCAGTCACTGTAGCTTGCCTATCGCAGAAAGTTTGGAGTGGAGGATGCAATTATCTATCTGCTCCACAAGGCTTATTCTCACCTGGACAAAGCTGGCAGCACTGTAAGGATTATGTTCTTTGCTTTCCCCAGTGCTTTCAGTACCATCCAGCCATCACTGATAAGGGGAAAACTCAGAACTATGCAGGTTGATGAGCCTATGGTGTCCTGGACAATGAAATATCTGTAAAGCCGACCACAGTTTGTGAGGCCCAAGGATAAATCAAATTTTTTGCATCTTAACAACTGCAAAGCCAAGTAACTGTTTACTGATTTTCAGAGCACCAAAGAGCCTCAATGTCCAGTTACTATTCAAGTAATGAATGTAGAGATAGTCCACTCCTACAAGTACTTTGGGGTCCACATCAATGACAGGTTGGACTGGTCTCAGAACACTGAGGAACTATATAAGAAAGGGCAGAGCAAGCTCTTTTTTTTTTAGGAGACTGCATCCCTTTAATATGGGAAGTGTGATAAGTGGTCCATGGGGTTGTGCTCATTTTAAATAAATAATCGTGCCCCGCAAGTGTGTAGGCCCTAATTGGGCATGGGCACAGGATGGCTTGGGTTGCCTGCCAGATTGTGAAGGCATGTGCGAGATAATTAATTCTTTGGGGGGCATGGCACGTTTGCACCTGTGGCCATTGGAAGCATTGGTAAAAAGGGGAGGCTGCATGGGACAGAAGGGGAGAGAAGAAAGACAGAATAGAAGCAGAGCTGTGAGAATAGCATTGGGGTGGAGAGATAGAACCAGCCAGTCAGTATGGCAAAAGGCAGCGTGTTTGTTGGCCCTATGAAGTCACAATGGATTGGTGCTCAAGGGGCAGATAATTCCCACTGATTAATAGTTGTAGTGAAGTGGATACAATAGGGATCTGAGGTATGCCAGACTGAGCAAAAAGGAAGATGAGAGGACAAATGACCACAAGCAGTCTGCCTGATGCCACTCATAGCAGCCAAGAAAGTGGTCGGGTTGGGGGGGACCATGGCTTTTGTGGTCTCTGCCAGCAGAGTGAGCAATGGGCGAGTGGGGGAGATGAACAGGGAGTTGTGCTGGGCTCACCTATGAGAGGAAGGAATATTGACCTAATAACTGTTGGTTTTTATTCTCATTTTAAGTCTTGCTTTTAAACTCACGGATTTTCACTGTTTTATTGGATTATATATTTACTGAACATTTTGAACACTGCACTGTTTTGGATTGTTTTTAATAAAAGCACTGTTATACTTTATGGACCTACCCCTTGCTATGTGCGTTGTGTCCTTATCTGCTGGCTCATTCCTTGCACCGTCACAAGAAGTGACATCCTTCACATCTTCTACAACTCTGTGATGGCTACTCTATCTATCTATCTATCTATCTATCTATCTATCTATCTATCTATCTATCTATCTATCTATCTATCTATCTATCTATCTATCTATCTATCTATCTATCTATCTATCTATAATTCAGTGTCTTTGTATGTATGTATGTATGTATGTATGTATGATCCAGCATCCAAACAGCTGGAGGGTGAAATCAATACTGTAGGGTGAAATCAACCCTAACCTACCCCCCTCCTGGGTAGGGTGGCGGGTTGATCTTGCAGTCTTGTATGCATGTTATCATCCAATTGACATTTGGAATGACCACCAGAGGGCAAACTGGAGGTGACTGTCGGCAATTATTTATGTTTGAGCACCACCGTGCTTATGTTGCTTTTGAAATGAAATAGAGTTTGCTGGTACTGAGCATCAACTGGATGATAGCATACATACAAGATTGCAAGACAAACACATTAGTGAGTCTTCATTGTTTGCTAATTTATTTTTAAAGTTTTTTTTTTTATTATATTTTTTTCAAACAATTGAAAAAAAAAAAAAAACACTTTATTTTCCTCCCGGGCAACACTGGGTGTTTCAGCAGTGTGATTATAAATGCTGTGGTGTGCTGGGCTGGTAACATCACTTTAATAGAGGCCCACCAAGCGAACAAGCTAATTAAAAGGCCAAGCTCAGTTATAGGATGCATTCTGGAGGTAGTAGCAAAGGAGAGAATGAAAACAAAACTGAGTGTCATTATAGATAGATAGATAGATAGATAGATACTTTATTAATCCCCAAGGGGAAATTCACAAAAATCCATGTCTAGGAAAAGTTAGAAAGATAAAGAAGATAAAGTCGTACACGGAGCTGCTGGAAAGGCTGCCACTCACAGCGTCGCCGACCACTATATGGCATTATGAACAATTCTGCACATCATCTCTCTGACACACTAATACTAGGGATTCGCAGCTCACAAATTATTCAGCAGAAGTGCATCAAGAAATGCTACTGGGGCTCCTTTCCACTAACACCAACACATCTGCATAATGCCTCACTGTGACTGTGACAACCAAGTCAAATGCATTTTTTTTCTTTTTAAAATGTTCTCCTTTTTAGTCATCCTGGTGTGTATATTAAGACCATAATGTGTACATATTTATTTATCTACCTATTTATGTATTTATTTATTTAAACGGCTTATGTAAAATGCTAAATTTCTCCCTGGGTTTAAATAAAGTTCTTTCTTTCTATCTATCTCACAATCCACCGCAAAAGACATTTCAACACACTTCATTGTTCTTACTACCGTAGCCCTCCCTTTGGCCTGCCGTGTAGTGAATCCTCACTTTAACAAATATGAGATTCCCAGGAGATGCCCTCCAGCATTGACAGAAACATTTGGCAACAGCAAGTATAATTAACTTCAACCAGGTGAAAACTACAGCGCAATGATCTACAATCATACTTGCAATCTGGGGGAGAAGGATTGAATGGGTTCTTTGAAGGAACTGTGGATTTGTGAAATTCATCCCATTAACCACATAACCTACAGTGTGTATTTTAATATTCCTTATGTTTCTTTACCCCTGGACTTGTGTTGCTTGGCATACAACTGGTGTACATTACTCAAAACCCTCAAGGTTTTGCGCAACAATCTACAGTTATAGACACAAATGGCTGCTTTGAGTTACTTGATCATAAGATCTCCAATATCCTGAACCAATAACTATCACATAGGAAAACAATTTTAACATAAAAGACTGTTGAAAACAGAATATTTTGGTTTTTATTGCATACAGTCTTAAATGTTGTATTTGTGTTCTGTTATGTACATTGTGCAGAATATTTGTATTATAAGTGCTATGCTTGTATTGCATTGCTTTATTATCTTTTTATGTTTTACCTTGCTTGCTTTTACTGAATTTAAGCTCAAATACGAATTCTAACAGTGATGTGATATTATTGCAAAAAATCAATTAATAATTATAGAATGTACAGTATTTACTCATAACTAATTATTGGGAGACTATACCAGCATTTTAATAATACAACTATCCATCATTTGACAATACTTACAAATAATATGACATTTTATTTATTTTCCATCCAGCCAATGAAATTCTTACAGTGATGGGGAGCCTATCTTACCAACATCAGGCTGAATGCAGGAAATAGCCCCACAGACAACATGGTAGTCCTCAGCAAGGCTTATTGATATCAAAAGCCAGGGGGCATTCAATGCTATCCTGTACATATATTTTAAAAACAGATGGAAAAGCACAATTATATTATAGAACCAACCTTCCTTCTGTGAATAGACCCTACTCAGTTCATTATAGCATTGTTGAGGTCTATCTTAAAAATAACAGGAAGAAAGCAAAGTCTACCACAACTGGAAAGCAAAGGAGTGACCTAAATTGCTACCTACTGTGCCACTGTGCTTCCCTTATTGCATTATCGTTGAGCTATTAAACTATTTATTCATTTCTGTTACTCTCTTCCGAAAATACCTCTATCATTAAAAAAACACTGAGCAGAAAAATGTGGGTACATAGAGTGTTGTATAGGAGAAGTGTATTGCATATTATTCTAGTTTCATATAGAATCGAGAGACTAAAAGGAGACTCAAGGGATATTTTACAAATGATTCTTTTTTTTCACATTTTTTGTACATTTTCTACTTGACCACAATTGACTAGTGAGCATTAACTGGCTGTCTGTGGAGCCTGGTGCATGTGTGTGTGTGTGTGGGCATGCTAGTACACCCACGTGAGTAACTGGTTTTCTGCCTCTTTCTAACTGCTCGCTCATGAATGATAACTGTGAGAGGCAGAGCAATAGCAAGCAAGAGAGAGAGCGAGAGACAGAGAGAGAGAGAGAGAGATGTACAAGGGAGGGCAAACTGGAACTGCAGATTTTAAACTCCTCCCCTCAGACTTACTGCATTGCAGCCATTCCCCTTATTCTTTCTTCCAAAAAACTGTTCACGTTACAAGATTATGACCTCTGGACGTCTTACAGCTTACAGCCTGACATTGAATTCAGCTCTTATGCTGATTTTCTGCTCAATTCTCTATTGAATTTTTATTTTCACCTACAGTCTTAAATGAGGCTAAAGAAGGGCAGGATAACTGACAGTATGTAATTAGCTTTTAATGAAATAGCCACCTTTCATTTTTTCTCAAAGTTGGGCTGCCTTAGAGGAGTAATTGTTTATAAAAACACTTTGTAAAAATAGCATTTGATTGTGCATTTGCCATACATATGTAGGCGTTACTATGTAAAACATGATGTCGTCCACTATTAGACCAAATGCTCTCTAATCAGAAAGCAAAGCTCATATTGTCTTGTCCTTCTCCAGTTTGTGTCCTAGTGGCGTGAGCTGTGCAATGTCAATTTCCATCAATGTCAAAAATGCTGCTTTTGTTCTGAAATAGCTCACCAGATTCTTCGGACTTTTGCTGTGCTGCTCAGCTATAAAAACAGCATTTACTCTTTACTGTGTTTCAGTTATACATTTGTGTGCTGGTGAATGCTCAGTATATCCTCGGATTGCTGTGTGATAAACACAACTTAATGCACTTTGAGGCACATAAACATACAGAAAAGTAAGAAACTGTGCCAGAGTTCATCTCACAGATGATAAGCCTTTTCCCATCTGACAGTAGATGACATGTAATATACAGGAAGCTATTTATTTCTGAGTTCTTATTTCATATACTCACTTGGAGAGAGTGTAAAAGGAATTCTAAATCCTATTCTAGTTACATCTGCATAATATCTCTCGCTCTTTGGCTTAGGAGTGTGGAATTGCATGAATGTCAACTAAACAGCTCAGTTATTTTATCCCATACACCATATACATTGCTATTTATTTTCTTTACCAGTTCACTGACTAGTGAGACTTCCCCATGATCTGCGTTTGGCTTTTGTTAATTGACAACCTTAATTTTAAAAGGAATCATTCATTTTAATTGACTACATTATCTTACTTTAGCCCAGGCCATAAATTTATATCTGATTGAATGTCCCTCCTAAGTTTAAATGGACTCACAGTTCTTATACAGTGTAGTACTCGAATGACAATGTTTTGCAAGGACCTAGAGTTTGTATTGTTAATAAAAAGAACATGCCTGCTTGATGTTCCTTCCAGGCACAATATGAAAAGAAAATAGATACTGACCCTAAAATAGGCACAGAAACTCTGCAAACCCAAAGTACCCATGATGATATTTTAATAGTTTCTATGAGCAGGGACAGCTTTAGAGTACACTTTCTTAATGCCCCTGCCTTCAATATTGAGCTCTGAATAACAGAACTCGGTTCTTGGAACACTTTTTAAATGTACATATCTACACTATATTTGTGAAGTGGACATGTCAAGGAGCAACACAAGCTCAGCCACAAACTTGTAGACCATGCAAGTGTATCAGAAGCTTTGTGAAATGAGCTTCTATAGCCAAGAAGCTGCACACAAGTCTAAGATCACAATGCTCAAGGCCAAGAGTCAGCTGGAGTTGTATAAAGCATGCTGCTATTGGCCTTTTGAGTAGTGGAAACATGTTCTCTATAGTGATTAATCACACTTCATCTGGAAGTCTGATGGATAAATCTGGGTGCAGCAGATGCCAGGAGAATGCTACCTTCCAGATTGCACAGTGTCTGCTATAAGGTTTGGTGAAGGAGGGATGACAGCCAGGGGCTGTTTTTCATTGAGCTAGGCTCCATGGTTCTGATGAAGGGTAACGTTAATGTTACAAGATACAAAGACATTTTAAACAGTTGTGAACTTCAAATTTTGTGGTAATGTGTTGGGGAAGGTAGTTTTCTACTCTGGCATAGCTGTGCCCCTGCCTACAAAGCCAGGTCCATAAAGACATGGTTTGATGAGTTTGGTGTGGAGAAAATGGAGCAACCTGCACAGAGATCTGGGGCCTCATGCATAACGGCATGCATAGAATTCACACTATAACATGACGTAAGCAAAAAAGCCGAAATGTGCTTACGCACAGAAAAATCCAGATGCAGGAATCTGTGCATACTCTAACTTCCACGTTCTTCCGCTTCATAAATCCCGGTCAGCATGAAAAGTAATGCTTGTGAACGTGTTTGCTGTCCCGCCCAAACTCCTCCCAGAATTACGCCTCTTTGAATATGCAAATCAATATAAATAGCCCTTAAGGTCAGCATTCTGTGAAAAGACAATGGGAAAAGCACTTGGGAAAATATAAGAATTTCAGCGAATACCAAGTGGAGGCAAAGAAAAAACATACTATTTGTTCATTTAAACAGTGGAATAAACAACAAAAGGAAGTTGATCGAGTGACATAGAGTGTCAGAGAAACTCGAAAGCTCAAGTTCACAAAGTCACACAGTGCCAAAATAAAAAAGAAGTCACATATCAAAGTCACCGTGAAAAGACGAGTTATAGCCCACCGTCCGAGTTTATTAGGGAACAGACAAAAAAATAGGCACACAGTGAGGAAAAGAGCATGAAATGTCAACTTTAAAGTGGAAATTTCGAGATTAATCGTGTAGTTTATTTTGTCATTAAAGTAGAACATCATAAACTTCATCTTAAAATCATTTAATTTACTAGTTTCTCAAATCCCATCGTAACTGAAGTAGCATGTTAAATGCTTTGCTTTGTATTTGATCTTCAATGTGCTCTTTGTGTGTGAATCACTACGTGAATATCATTCGTGATATTACAGCTATCTTCATAATTAAAATACCAAGATGTATACGTGATATCATTTTCATGATGATTGGAATGAAAGCATGTTATTAAACATGAGAACACGATGGCGCAATGATTGTTCATGTCTCACATAAGATGTTGTTGCGCCATGCGCGACCTTCGATGAAATAATTTATTGTAGCAGCACTGTCTCTTTCAAACGTACTAACCTCCAATTCCTGTCGTTACTTTTCTTTCTCCAAATACCCAATTGCCACACAATCAGCTCTGTAATAGACATTAAGCCATCTGTAAGCTTACAATGACGATTCTTCAAAACTTTTAAGGAACATTAAAATATCTTCATAGTACGTGTTTAATTATTCTATCCATCTATCCTTCCAGTGTTGCACCAGCCTCATCAAATATACAGCGCGAGACTGGAACATTACGTGAACTTGCTAGCGCTGTGGCACCGTGTCCTCACATGTTTAATTATTAACAATACAGATTATTTAAATGAAGTTAAAGTTTGTATAATATAATCAACATATTTTGCTGCATTTCATCTTAAAAATTAAATCATCATCATATGTAAATATGCGCTTTATAAAGTGGTGCAGGTTGTGCGATATTATAACTGTACAAGTTTACAGTGGGGTAATTGTACTTATAAGTACAAACTGTTCTACAAGGAGCAATTGATTGAGTGCATTTAAAGTTCTTGGGATGAAACTGTTTCTGAACCACGAGGTCCATACAGGAAAGGCTTTGAAACATTTTGTCAGTGGCTGAGGCAGCATGTGCTTGAAGCTGTATACTGATAATTCTCTTTCTGATCAGCTGCTGCTGTAATTCACACTCAGATACAGTGATATAAATAGTCTGAGTGCTGCAGTGAGAGTAATATTGAAAAAGATGATCCGCTGTGGCAACCCTTAAAGGGAGCAGCTGAAAGAAGAAAAAGGAGAAGAAGAAGAAGGTGGAATGAGAGTAACAACGCTAAAGCAGTTATGGTATTTGGAATACTATGGCTATTCGCTGGGCCATTATATTGTTACAGGTAATCCACAATCAGATGCATTACACTAATAAACAATAGTGTTTATAAAGCTGTGTCAGAAATGTTGTTCTAAGAAATACAGGATAACCACACAGGAACAGTAGCACTACTTTGACGCTGGGTGCCGCCAGTCTGCAAAACCGAGCTGAGAACTTGCGTACGACAGGGTATGAGGTACCGTGGAAAAGTGCGCGGCTTTACGCCAAGTGTAGGTTTTATACATCACAATTTGAACGTAGAAATGTTCTTACGCAACATTTCTGTGTGTATGCACCGTTTATACATGAGGCTCCAGATCTCAATCCTTTTCATCATTTGGGTTGAATTAGAATGCCAATTGAGTTGAATTGAATTTCCCATTCAATATCAGTACTTGATTTCACAAATTCCCTTTTGGCTGAATTGGCACAAATCCAATACAGACATTCCAAATTCTTGTGGAAAGCCTTCCTAGAAGTATTAAGTCTGTTTTTAGCTGCAAGAAGCGGGGTGAGGGTTGACATATTGGTTATGTGACACTATATAATGTCCATGGTTTTGGAATGGGATGAATGACAATACAAACAAATTCAATCATTCTTCCTATTCTCTACCTCCAGTTGAGTGCTGCCTGCTGCCTCCTGACTCTGATTCAATTATGAGACAGTGGGCTCTCATTTATGCTGGACCCGGGACTGCTTCCGATGCCACACCATATCTTCCAGGAAACACTTCTGTGCCAAATGAAACAGTAGGGAGATCCTCCCCTGAAAGCATCCCCTATAGGCATTTAGGGACACTGACAGAATGCATTTCCAGACTTCATATTCCAAGCACCCCTGTAGGCATCCCGACTGGGTTACCACGTGAGGACCACTGCCACATGGCATAAGAGGAATGGAATTGCTCCCTATTCCTGGCTATCGCTGCTCTGTCCATTAATTTATACCAACTGGATGCAAAGTTATTTTCTTGTCCAGCCGGCCAGTTCATCTGTCTTTCTTCTTTGGCCTTCTATCTGTGTAATGGATCCTCTTCCTTCCTGGTCGGGATGCCTGTTTTCCTAATACACTGTAAGGAAGCAATAGTTTTAATTCCTAGGTGTTGCTGACCTCAGTAAACAAGAAAGTAACATGCATTCTCCGAAGAACAAAAAATGTCAGAAAGACAAATGGTAGCCTGATAGTATAAAGCAGCCATCCATCCATCCATCCATCCATTATCCAACCCGCTATATCCTAACTGCAGGGTCACGGGGATCTGTTGGAGCCAATCCTAGCCAACACATTGCAGACAGTGCTTTTAGTAAAAACAACAAAAACCAAAAGCAAAAAAGTGTTCAGATAAATAGTGCAGTGCATCACAAAGTCATTAAATACATAATCCATTAAAAACAGAGGTGAAAAGTGGAGGTTAAAATCCATTAGAAAAAATCTTTAAAACATCAAGGTTAAAATAATGGCTGGAAGCTATCCTTTTAAAAATCCGGTGCATCCTTCTTCTACTACTGGCAGCTCCCCTGCTTCTCCCAAACGGGCCCCGCAACAGGGGAGTCACCCCTAGCTGCAGCAGACCTGCTCTGCCTGCTTCGGCTGATTGGTTCGCCTCACCGACCCCTGGCTCTGGTAGACTCCTCCAAACAGCGACTTGGGCTCCCCAGTGACAAGGGCGCTCACGCTAGGGAATACATGTCCCAAGTCCCGACTCCCACTGCCTTCTGTGGCCTTATGCGGCGAGTCATCCGCCTTCCGGTCACTCCCACTCTTCACAATAAACTCAGCGGGAGTGACCACCATGATTGCTCTTCTGGTGTTGGCCAAACACCCAGGATCCCTGCTCAGCTCCACTGCTTGCTTGCTCTCTCTCTCTCCTGCACTGGCTTTCTCCTCCTGCTTCCTGCCTTCTCCTGCAACCTCCCGTTCTTTCCTGTTCTCTTTTATTTTTCTCCCTTTTAGCTGACTCGCGCTTCTATTTATGAAGAGGACGTGGTAGACATGGCAATTACCAGCTCCTGGGGACAATTACGGATGCGGACCGTTTCCCACCTGTGCTCTTAGGTGAGAAACACCCACATCACGAACTCCTCAGGAACCGCTTCGGCCACACACCACCACGCCCCTAGTGCAGTGATTATTTATTAAAACTGGCCTCTTCACGTGAGCTGTGGTCCCGCTATACCACAATGGTATTTTGCAAACTGTTCATAAACCTTTGATATTTAAAGAAACAGTGATATAAAGTAATCAATATGTAGCCATGCCAATTTAATTTTAAATAATAAACAAAGCCATCAGACTTCAGAGTTTTACTGTAAGGGTCAATAAGTATATAAAAGGATTTGTTTATTATCTCAAAAAAAAAAAAGGAAAAGTTCAACTCATTGAAGCTTTCATACTGAGCATGTTTGCATTTTGTTTCATTTTTAGAATTGAAATTTCCTTTCTTAAAACCAACACAATAACTTTCAGCAAGTTTAGTAATTTAATTGTTTTAGAAAAAAAAAAACATTTTGAAGTTTGACAAATCAAAGACCGTCTGATCCATAAGCATAAATTAAAGCTTGGTCATACAGTTCAAAGTGAAGTATGACACTCCTAACACTTTCTTCTATACATCTGTGAATTGCACATTATTAAAGTTTATATATAAAAAGAAACAATGTGTTTACTAATCTTTAGAAAAAAACAATCAGCAGTTTTTGATACTGCTGTTCTTTACCTCTAATTAAAAATGGGATCATATAATTTCAATAAAAGCAACACAAGATATTTATATGCTGTGGTTATTTTGCATAATGTGTTGTTCAGCAAAATCAAACTAATTCTCTTAAAATGTATTTGGTTACCCAGCCATCTAAAATGAGATTCATTAAATGTACCTGCATATATTACCTGTTCAGAACAGGTTTCATCCTTTTATCCAAAGAGGGTGGCATAGGCTCCAGCTTCTACTGTGCCTGCCTAGGATTTAGACGGCAATGAAAATTAATCAATGGATGGGCAATTCATCATAAAGCTAAATGATTTTTAGAAGCATGAATGAATTAAAGTGATTAAATTCTGAAAGCTTGGGTGTCTTTCTATGCAGAATAAAGTAAATCCAGTGATGCTTAATTAAGTAAGAACCTAATTTGCGTCTATGAATTGCAATGACAAGAGTGTGAGTTTGTACAGTGTGGGAGTAATTGGAGTGTCTTAAGATCTGTGCAATGGAAGTGTAGGTCCAAATTGCTATTGCTGAGCATAGTCTGTCAGCTTTTATTCTTTTGCCTTTTATATTGTAACTCTTCTCAAAATGGACTAACAATTTACAGTTGAAAAGAAACTATGTGAAATCCAACAGTACAGTGATGAAATTTGTGTGAAAAACATTATGTGTGTGTGGCAGCACGCTATCTGGGGATCATTGTTGTTAACTAGAAATAATCGAGATAGTTCCAGAGATCAACATAGACCTACTGTGCATAGAAAGTAAGACTGTGTACATGTTTGTATTATTTGAGCCATATTTCAACTGCTCTAACAAGATATGTTGTAATAGAATAGACATTTTGGTTCATATTAGTTCCTAAATCAGTTTGACAGGACCCATGAAACAGGATTAGCTATTCAAAACTTGACTGGTTTTGTTACGCTCATCTGAAATGTGGACTTTCTCTTGGTGGTCCTTCTATCAAATCCATAGCTGTTCAGTCTTTTTTGTGATGGTATAGTCATGAACAAAAAAAGAAAATTGCCAGGTTGAGAGATGCCTAGAGATCCTTGGATATAATTTTGCAATCGATCAATCGATAGATAGAACTTTATTTGTCCCCAGAGGGAAATACAACGTGAGCCTTGAGTGAATTTTCTGGGGTGACTACTGTAAAAAATTTGGACATTTTAAATGTAAGTGGCTATCAAGTGAAGCATTTTGAATATTTGTCAAAAGGCAAGCAAACCTTGAAATACAATTATTAGCAAACCAAATCAAGAAATTTAAATAGGACTATGAAGCTCTAGCAAGTTGTTATCGAGGATGTTTCCTAAAGCTACTTTGTTCTGAATCAAGGTCTGTGTGCGGCACCATCTTTTACAATGGCAGTGAGATGATGGCACATGCCATAGGATTTCAGCATCAAGTGACTAGCAGTGGGTGCTGCAGATATCAAAATTAAGGCTGTTTTTCCTTAACAAAAATGGTGGCACCCAGTAAATAAAACGGTCCTATCATGATATCAAGTATTAATGATAAACATAACCGACAAATAACATTGTACAAACAGCTTAAAAATTACACTGAATAAATCGGAATGATGTCAAATATGTTTTTAACAAAATTCACTCCTATTTGGATTGCCAATTGTCTTACGTTATCCTTTACTAAATAACCATTTTCATTGTAGAATGATACTTCTATTTTTTTTTAAAGCCTGTAACTAGACCAATGTACAGCAACGACTGCTTCTCTGAGATTGTTACAGTTTCCTTTGTCCGACCTTAGCATGAAGTTATCACAAACCTGAATACCCCAGAATAAACTGCAAAAGGTTCTTCTCTTATACATACATTGCAGCGCCTCCTGATCATCAACTAGGCAAGTGTGCTGGCCTTGCTTACTTTTTCAACTAATACAGAAGCACATGGCAACCACAAGTTGTTTTTTTCTATTGAGCAAATAATGAATAAAACAATCCGTTATGCTTTGTTTGACCCCTGAGGTTACATTTTAGGAATTGGTAAGGAATAAATGGTTGTTACTTATGTCTTTATATGGAACTTAACTGAACAGGTCTTATTTTTTCACATTCATATTTCACATTTATATTTTATAAGATTGAACTTTGGAAGTTGCCTAGGGCAATCGAATTTGACAAGTTAAAAATGATAAAAAAAAAAATATTAGAAATGTATGAACACTTTCACCCAGAGAGCAAGGAGGTTGATAAAACATGTAGAATTTAATTTTACAAAAGGAATGAATAGTGAACAAATATATCACTGAAAAAAACAAAGCTGGAATGGACATTCCTAAATTTTAAATAGATACAGTATAGACAGTTAACTTGGCACTTCAGAAAACAATTCTTATACTGTTTATTACTTTACAAAACTCAATTATGTCCCTTCATTAAAACATTAGGAAACAAAAACTCAACCATTGTATAAGATATAAGAAACACTTGACAATGCCATTCTTTAGGGCAAAGAAAATTTCACCTTGCTAACCACAGAACTGTTAATTTAAAAAGACCAATGAAAGTCAACATCTTTATGATGTTATCTCGTTAGCCTTTATATCATCCTTCTTTATACACAAAGAATCCAAGTCTGATTTTAGCACCAGTGCTTCAGTATAAACATTGCCATAACTAGAAAACTGACATTGTCTTGGATCTGTTATGTGCTTCTAAAATTTTGAACTAATGTCTCAAACTAGCTTCTCTTTCTATTGTTCAGATTTTTGGTCTCCATTATTATAGCTCCCAGATGGCCTGGGAACACCTTGGAATCCCACCATATTAGCTGTTAAGTGTGGCTAGGGAAAGGGGCATATGTACCTTGCTGCTCAGACTGTTAACCTTGTGACCCAGTTTCAGATAAGAGGTGGAAAATAAATGAATGAATTATGACTTCTACATACCTAATAATGATTATGTAATAAACAATGGAGCTATAAACTGTTGATTCCAGTATTATGATGTTACCTCATTATTACTAGGAAATCCTTGGTCATACTATCAATACTTTTGCTACAACATAAGTGCACTTTAATAGCACCAGCATAAATTTCAGTTAGAGTAATCACTGTTATTACTCAGACCTAAAATAGGAAAGATTCAAAATGTCTATGTCTTCAGATTTTTTACAATAAACATGCAAACTATCTAATTCCTTGTTCTTTACCATTTTTATTTGTTAGTTAGATGTTTCTCTGTGGTGCCTTGGCAACATCCTGGGCCCAATCTTTGCTATAAAAAGTTTGTTTCTTTTTTAGAAAACATTTACCTTCCATATTACTATCAGACTGTCTTCCTCCTGCCTCTACCACAGCACCTGCCCTCTAACTTCCCTTTTCAAATAGCTATTTGTCTTTGGCAGGAAAACAATTATATCACTGAACTTGTTCTCTCATATACTGATCTTCCATTCTATCTCAAAGTCTGCGGCAGATTCTTTTTCTTGGTTAATTATAACAACAGCCACAAACGTACCCATTAGTTAAGCATCCGTAACTCAATCAAATTACTTTTAATCAGACCTTCTTCCTGACAAACTGTCAGCCAGCAGCCTCTCAAGTAGTTGTGTAAGCTATCCCCTGACCACAAGGCCCCTATTATGCCGTAGGTAGACAACCCAAGCAAATGCTTTCTGACAACTCTGCGTCTTGTCCTAAGGCATCAAGTAATGTGCCCAAACTCATAGGAACATTTCTGAATCATGCTACTCTAAAGAGCGGTTTCCTAGAATCTAGCCAGCTGATTCTGGCCATCCATTCCTTCCTTAGTTTAAAGGCTCTCTCTTTTTCATTCTGGCTTTCTCTCTGTCTCCAGAAATGCTGAACTTTGAGCTCTGATTGTACACCTCTGATTTCTACTTCATTGCTTTGTGTAACACAAACCCTCATTTGTTACCAGGATACCAGATGTATGAGGCACCCAAATATGCAAGTTGGTTCATGCAATCTGCTTGATTGACAGTACACTTGTACCCAGTCTACATAAAGTGTGTGTAAAGTGACAGTATATTTTTGTGCTCATACATTATACATAGTGTTTTTATTAGATAGACAGGTTGAAGAGACTTCCAGGATATAAAACGTCCAGAATGAAGAAAAGAAAAATAAGAAAAGAAATCGAACAGAGGTCTTAGGGTATTTAAAGGCCATAACCAGGACCTGATGAAGGGAAGGAAAAGAAACATCCCAGAGGAATAAAAGACAAAGAAGGGTGCAATTGGAAGGCATGTTCTGACATCTGTTCCGCAGGGAAGAAACTTATCCCATGAATCATGGAGGGGACAAAATAACCCAGAGTGAGCTCTGTCTCTTCTATTTGTATGTTTCATAAAAACCTATATAAAAAAAAAATAATAATATTTTGATTTTGGAATGTGGGCCAGATGGCACTATTGGGACAGGACAAGTTAGCATCCTTCTCCCAATATACCCAGCATCTCTCCTCTGCACATGTCCAAACCAATGCAATCTCGCCTCTCTGACTTTGTCTCCCAACCATCCAACTTGAGCTGACCCTCTAATGTACTCATTTCTAATACTGTTCATCCCTGTCACGCCCAATGCAAATCTTAGCATCTTAAACTCTGCCACCTCCAACTCTGTCTTTTGCTTTCTGGTCAGTGCCACCGTCTCCAACCCATATGACATAGCTGATCTCACTACCATCCTGTAGACCTTCCCTTTCACTCTTGCTGATACCCGTCTGTCACAAATTACTCCTGACACTCTTCTCCACCCATTCTACCCTGCCTGCACTCTCTTTTTCACCTCTCTTCCATAGTCCCCATTACTCTGTACTGTTGATCCCAAGTATTTAAACTCATCCACCTTCACCTACTCTACTCTGTGCATCCTCACCATTCCACTGACCCCCCTCTCATTTAAACACATATATTCTGTCTTGTTCCTACTGACCTTCATTCCTCTCCTCTCTAGAATATATGTCCACCTCTCCAGGGTCTCCTCAACCTGCTCCCTATTATCGCTACTGATTACAATGTCATCAACAAACATCATAGTCCACGGGGACTCCTGTCTAATCTCATCTGTCAACCTGTCCATCACCATTGCAAAAAAGAAAGGGCTCAGAGCCGATCCCTGATGTAATCCCACCTCCAACTTGAATGCACTCCTACCGCAGACCTCACCACAGTCACACTTCCCTCGTACATATCCTGTACAACTGTTACGTACTTCTCTACCACTCACGACTTCCTCATACAATACCACAGCTCCTCTTGAGGCACCCTGTCATATGCTTTCTCCAGGTCCACAAAGATGCAATGCAACTCCTTCTGGTCTTCTCTAAAATTCTCCATCAACATCCTCAGAGCAAACATTGCATCTGTGGTGCTCTTTCTTGGCATGAAACCATACTGCTGCTCACTAATCATCACCTCACTTCTTACCCTAGCTTCCACTACTCTTTCCCATAACTTCATGCTGTGGCTCATCAATTTTATTCCCCTATAGTTACTGCAGTCCTGCACATCCCCTTATTCTTAAATATCAGCACCAGTACACTTCTTCTCCACTCCTCAGGCATCCTCTCACTTTCCAAGATTCCATTAAACAATCTGGTTAAAAACACCACTGCCATCTCTCCTAAACACCTCCATGTTTCCATAGGTATGTCATCTGGACCAATGGCCTTTCCATGTTTCATCATCTTCATAGTTGTACTTACTTCCTCCTTGCTAATCCGTTGCACTTCCTGATTCACTATCTCCACATCATTCAAAGTCTTCTCTCTCTCGTTCTCTTCATTCATCAGCCTCTCAAAGTACTCTTTTTATCTGCTCAACACACTCTCCTTGCTTGTGAGTATGTTTCCATCTTTATCCTTTATTACCCTAACCTCCTGCACATCTTTCTCAGCTTGATCCCTCTGTCTAGACAATTGGTACAGGTCCTTTTCTCCCTCCTTATTGTCCAACCTCTCATACAACTCATCATACGCCTTTTCTTTAGCCTTCGCCATCTCTCTCTTCACCTTGCGCCTTATCTCCTTGTACTCTTGTCTACTTTCTGCATCTCTCTGACTATCCCACTTCTTCTTTGCCATCCTCTTCCTCTGTATACTCTCCTGTATTTCCTCATTCCACCACCAGGTTTCCTTTTCCTCCTTCCTCTTTCCAGATGTAACGCCAAGCACCCTTCTTGCTGTTGCTCTTACTACATCTGCTGTAGTTTCCCAGCTGTCTGGTTACTCTTCACTGCCACCCAGTGCCTGTCTCACCTCCTCCCTAAACTCAACCTTGCAGTCTTCCTTTTTCAACTTCCACCATTTGATCCTTGGCTCTGCCCTCACTCTCTTCCTCTTCTTGATCTCCAACGTCATCCTACAGACCACCATCCTGTGCTGCTTAACTACACTTTCCCCTGCCACCACTTTGCAGTCTTCAATCTCCTTCAGATCAACTCTTCTGCATAGGATGTAATCTACCTGTGTGCATCTTCCTCCACTCTTGTACGTAACCCTATGTTCCTCCCTCTTCTTAAAATATGTATTCACCACAGCCATGTCCATCCTTTTGGCTAAATCCACTATCCTCTGACCTTCTTCATTCCTCTCCTTGACACCATACCTACCCATCACCTCCTCGTCTTCACTGTTCCCTTCACCAACATTCCCATTGAAATCCGCTCCAATCACCACTTTCTGTCCCTTGGGTACACTGTTAATCACTTCATCCAACTCACTCCAAAAATCTTCTTTCTCACCCATTGCACACCCAACCTGCGTTGCATATGCACTAACAACATTCATCATCACACCTCCAATTTCCAGCTTCATAATCATTTCTCTATCTGACACTCATTTCACCTCCAAAACATTCTTGACCTACTGTTCCTTCAGAATAACCCCTACTCCATTTCTCCTCCCATTCACACCATGATAGAACAATTTGAATCCACCTCCACTCCACCTGGCCTTACTCCCCTTCCATTTAGTCTCTTGCATGCACAATATATCAGCCTTCCTTCTCTCCATCATATCTGCTCACTCTCTCCCCCTACCAGTCATACTGCCAACATTCATAGTTCCTACCCTCAGTTCCACTCTCTTTACTTTCCTCCTCTCATCCTGCCTCTGGACACATCTCACCCCTCTTCTTCGGTCAACAGTAGCCCAATTTCCTCCAGCTCCCTTTTTGCTGTAATGCATTAGACATCAACAAGTGACATTAGATAAATACTAGTCAGCCATACTATATGAGACAGTGATGCCAACATCCAAGGCTCAATGTGGCGATTTTTTTCAATTTAGCAACATCCTTTGGCATTAACAGATGAAATTATTATTGCAGTAGTTTACTTTAATAAGCATCAGAAATTAAGAAATTAATATTAACTCATCTACCTATCCATCCAAGCTCAAGGAGCCATTAACAGGGATAAACTTTGATATCCATCCTTTTAAATTATTCCCAGGGCAAACCTCAGAATATTTCTATTTAATAACTAGGAGGCTTTGTCCCCTGCTTGCTTTGCTCGCAACCTCATAACCACCCCCAGCCCACCACGGTACGCGCCAGTGTTGTGAAGAGGGGGGCTGGACGCACCCAAAGGAGATACAATGGGAAACAATTTTTTTTTTTTTTTTACCTCCTCTTTGGTCAATCAGCTGCTGGCTTATTGTTGCTGCTGATGCTGCTGCTGCTGCTGCCATGCCGCAAGATCTGCATCTCGTGTGGAGCTTCGAATATTTAAAAGCCTGTACAGCAGCTGTCCTTTTGTCTCACTGCCTTGTCTCTCTTCTCCCCCAGACATCCTCTGCTCCTGTTTGGGCTCCCGCTCCCAAGGTGTGCCCCTATGAAAAAAAAAGCTTTAGTTGCCTTACATTTTTATGCAATCTTTTTGTTCAACCACTGAATTAAAGCTGAAAGTCTGAACTTCAACTGCATCTGAGTTGTTTCATTTAAAATTCATTGTGGTAATGTACAGAACCAAAATTAGAAAAAAGTTGTCTCTGTCCAAATATTTATGGACCTAACTGTACCAAAGAGATAGTTTTAAAGTCAGATGTAAACCTAATATGAAGCTAAGGAACTTATGAAGCTTAGGAACTGGACTCAAATAGCCTGAATAAAATGATTGGTACAGCCAAAGCTTAGAGAAATGCAATACTCCAACAATACAAATGCATCAACTAACTTTTCTATACCCTGAATATTAAGTAACCACTTTGGCTTCATGTTATTTCAAAATTGTAGAAAGTAAATCAATGCCTACTGTTCCTCAGCTTTTGGAGTCAACCAATTTCAATATTGTCTTGCTGCTTCAACAGCTTCTGGAACAACATTATACCCTTGAAAAACAAACAAAGAGAAAATTAAATTTGTTGCACTACTGAACCCTGAAGAAAATTCATATTTAACCAAAACAGCAAAGAGAAATACACTTTTGAGGCTTTTCTACAAATTGATAAATATAAAATTAAATACATTTTTAGAATGGTGCCTCACAGGCCAACACAATTCTAAGGTATATGTAATCAATGACTTGGAAATGTTTTATGATTAAAAACTTTGATTCTAAAAATTTCTGCATCAAATGATATTAGAATATTAACAACATGACTTGAGGCTGCTTATGTACTTGAAGGCTAGACTGTCATTTCTTCTGTAAATTGTTGTTTATCGGGTAAGACTGGAATTACAAATCTAATTTAGAGGAAAATGCTAAATTTTAAAGCGAGAATATCAACTACAACAGCATTCATTTCCATTTTCATACAAGATATGAAACTCTTTACAAGTGCTTTACAAGATGTTAAAAAAGCACAATTATAAAAGAAAAAAAAATGATGTACCGTATACCTCTTTACAACATCTTTGTCTGATTTCTTTTAAAAGGTATTATATTATATAGAGCATGTGGAATCACATTGTAGAAAAGGTGTTCACAGATGGGAAAGCAAGTATCAAGAGATGAAAATATAAAAGTTAAGGGAGCAGACAAAAACAAGCCCAATAGGACTAATGAAGGTCAAAAAAAGTGATAAGAACATTGTTTGCCAGAAAACCAAAAAAAATTCAAAATTAAGGACAAGACTAAAAATTTAAAAAATGGTTCTAAAAAAGAATAGAAGAGTTATTGGTTTTTAATTTATGTCATAGGTTCATTCCGACACCAGCAGCCACATGGATGGTAATTGCCATTGTCATCATAAACACAGCCACAACAATGAAAAACTGATCACATGGCAGTAGCCTTGCACCATTTGTACAACACAACAGCCATGGCCATTCCCAAAAAGTGCAAAATGATAACAGAGAATAAAGAGCATTTAAAAATAGTGCAGTGAAACGTCACATTAATAAAGAAAATTGTAACTAGAAAAGAGGCAAATAATAAAATATGAGCTAAACTTTTACTAAATGTAATAATAAAACAAACTGAAAATGTTGACAAAAGGTCCCATGATAGACAAATTATGATGTTCAGGCCAAGGGCAGTGACAAGTGCAGAGTCAGGGGAGTCCTATCCCTTTTGACACAACATACAAAAAATGACACATTAGCAACTTAATAGACAATGTTAAAAGATAGAAAGGAAAATGAAAAAGTAAAAAGTAACATCAGAAAAATGGTTAAAAACAATTAAACACAAAAAGAAAGCAATTAATAAAACACTTTTATTAACATATACTGTATATGAAATTAATTAAAACAGTCAGACTAAACCCTTACAAAAGAAAATCCATACATTAATGAGATGGTTATTGGTTATTAATGGTATTTAGATGGATAGAAGATTTTGCTGGTTGGTATGTTTTAAATGGGATAGTTAGGTCAGCCCCAGAATGTGGTTAACTGAAGAATGAATGCACTTATTTATGTCCATCTATGTCTTTATAAATTGTATCCATAATATCTTTCATTTTTTAAAAACCATTCAGTTTTTAATCCAGACATGTGAGACCACTGGAAGTATGTTATTTTTCAAAATATCTTTACTGTGGCAATTTATTGTTTTATTAATTATCTGACAGAACATATCCTCTAAACAAACAAATGAGATGGCACTTTTTCCTTTTCTTTCAGTACATACTTGGTATTGCTCCTTGTTTTAGTTTACAAAGTGGGCTCTGATACTAATAAACTTAAGTCTGCAAATCATATCATGTTAACTCAATTAACCTCATCAGCCTTGGCTTCCATTAGCTGCATGTGGTAGACAGTTTGTCTATATGAGCAGAAATAAATTAAATAAGTGAAGATATCTGGCTTCCCTGGCCACAGTGGGCATTTCCTAAAAAGTGCAGTAGAGATAAGGAGTGTCCAGCATACTGTAAGTACCTGCAGTAGTTGCAACTGAGTGATTAAAGAGCTCTCGTTTTTAGGTGTCACTGTATGCCAATTGATTGAGGCCTTTTTTGTCCCACATTGTATTGAAATGATTCCTTAAAGCCAGCTCTAGTTAATATGAACACTAGGTCCGCGAGATGAACTGCAATTGTCAGACACATTTGGTATGATCTGTATATTTCCTCTTCATTTTCTTAGTCTTCGTAACTGCACATTTGTTTAAGTGACAACTGCCCATTCACTTTTTCCCATATGTTGTTTTTTGCTGGGGAAGGTGTGGGGTGCACTTTCCACCTAAAACATAATCCCCCCTTTTAGTGGAACAAGGTTCTTTTTAGTGATGCCCCACCCCTACACCACTTAACCACTACTGTGCAAGATCATTGCCTGCAGTGTCACAGTCTGTAACTTGCACCCTTTTAGCGTGCCTCCAAGGTCTGGTGGATCAACATCAGACAGCTTAAGTTGCTACTTTGATCTGCTTCTTTCTGCTGCTGGATTCCTTTTCTGTGGCAGAGTATCACTTGGCACAGAAAGGCAATACTACACTCTGTTTCTGGGACCAAAAGCTTGTACTCCCATCAAGCAGGATGAAGTGACCCTGTACCTTAGGGAATGTCACCTTTTACCTCATTGCTAGAGCAATATATAAGACAGCAGAGCAGGTGTTATCAGTTTATTTACCCACTAACTTATCAAATATTATGCCAAAGCAGAAGCAAATCGGTATAATAGAAAACAAAATATGACCTGAGTTCCAGCAGCAGCATAAACTTCATCTTAAAATTGTTTAATTTATTAGTTTCTCAAATCCCATCGTAACTAAAGTAGCACGTTAAATGCTTTGTTATGTATTTGATCTTCTATGTGCTCTATGTGTGTGAATCACGACGTGCTTCTTAAACCAGCTTTCTCTTCCTCCGACAGGACACAGAATCCATTACATTCGTGATATTACAGCTCTCTGAATAACTAAAATACTGAGATGTATACGTGATATCATTTTCATAATGACAAGAGTTAAAGCATGTTATTAAACATGGGAACATGGTGGCGCAGTGATTGTGCGCGACCTTCGATGAAATAATTTATTGCAGCAGTACGTACTAACCTTCAATTCCTGTCTTTCCTTTTCTTTTTCCAAATACCCAATCACTATACAATCAGCTCTGTAATAGACATTAAGCCACCTGTAAGCTTATAAAAGTTTTGAAGAATCTGTGTTAAGGAACATTGAAATATCTTCATAGTACATGCTTAATTATCCTATCCTTCAAGCCAGTCCCAGTGAAGCATACAGTACGAGGCAGGTACAATCCGTGAACGAAGCACCAGATCCTTGCTAGTATAGCGACACCGTGTCCTTTAATTATTAACAATATAGATTATTTAAATGAAGTTAAAGTTTTATCTGTATAATATAATAACATCGCAAGTTTACGGTGAGGTAATTGTACTTAGAAGTACAAACAGTTCTACAAGGAGCAGTTGATGGACTGATTGAGTGCGTTTAAAGCTCTTGGGATGAAACTGTTTCTGAACTGCAAGGTCCGAGCTGGAAAGGTTTTGAAGTGTCTGCCATATGAGAGCAGTTCAAATAGGAAGCATGGCTGAGGCAGCATATGCTTGATGCTGTATACCAGGGGTGCCCAGACTTTTTCGGCTTGCGAGCTACTTTCACATACATCATTTTGAATGAATTATTTAATATTTTTCTGAAGATGTTTTTGCTAACTTATTTCATTACCTTGTATTAGAAATTCATTGAGTTTACTAAAAATGTGCCTGAGTCGTTTCAATCAATATCAATATAATCTGACTTTAAATTTACATATTCAGGAATGAGGTTATATATTCCGACACTGACTTTATATATTCTAACTCTGACTTTATATATTCAGGAAGAGTGTTGCAATTTTTGATGCGGGTGAATCACCCTCAACATCTTCCATAAATGGATATCACTTAAAATGTAGCCAATGGCTCAAGTAAAGCTGAGTCTTGAAACCATCTGTCAAAGTCTGACAGACAATTTTCAATCTGCTCTGTGCAGCGTATGCTGTCAAGTTGTGCACACATGCCTTCCATTGCATCTCCAGCTCTGACACAAGGTTTTAGATGTTCCCCAAATCAAGGCTCTGCAGCTTTGAGGACAGATGTTGCATTTTTCATTTGAAAGCATTAACTGAGCTAATCATATTGACCATGGTTTTGTCTTTTCCTTGCAGCTGTAAATTAAGCTCACTGAACATGTTGGTCAGATCGGAAAAAAAAAGGCAAGTCTAGCAGCCATTAATCGTTATTAAGTTGCTTGTATTCTGCATGTTTAATGAAAAGGAGAAACTCCTTTTTCTCTGGCCAGGGTTCTTGAAATCTCAGCAGGAATTTCTCCCTAGCCACCTGCCTCAACGAAGACCTCTTTTATCATCATGTTAGATGGACTTTTTATCTTTTTATCTCAGACTGGCCACCCTGTATGTCAATCAAGTGGCAAATGCCATAGGGAGGATATATGATAGACTATCATTTAAAACATTTTTTTTTGAATGCAACGCATTTTTTTGAATGCATCTCCCTGCATTCCCTTTCCTATCTACTGGTCGATCGCGATCGACGTATTGGGCAGCCCTGCTGTATACCGATAATTCTCTTTCCGATCAGCTGCTCCGAGTGATGCAGTGAGAGTAATATGGAAAAAGATGATCCACTGTGGCAACATGTAACGAGAGCAGCTGAAAGAAGAAGAAAAAGGTGCAGTGAGAGTAACGATGCTAAAGCAGCTATGGTATTTAGAAAAGTTTGACCATTCTGTGGACCATTATATTGTTACAGGTTAATTACAATCAAATGCATTACACTAACAAACAATATGCAGTTAATTTTAGTGTATTTATAAAGCCGCATCAGTAATATGGATCTGAAAAAGAAAGATAAACCACACAGGAACAGTAGCACTGCTTTGACGCTGGGTGCCGCCAGTCTGCAAAACCGAGTGGAGAACTTGTGTACGACAGGGTATGAGGTACTGTGGAAATGTGTGTGGCTTTACGCCAAGTTTAGGTTTTATACATCGCGATTTGAACGTGGAAACGTTTGTACGCACCGTTTATACATGAGGCCCCAGATGATTAGCAGTGTTGATGAAATAATGATGCAAGGTATTCGGCTAGAAAAGTAGCTTCTTTTCGTCTGCAGAAAACTTGAACAATCGTTGCCCTGGCGAGTTTATGAAAAAAAAGGGAACATGAGTGAAAAGAATTAGTAATAACAGTCAGCAAGATCGACTAGAGAATGATTAAGAGGAAAACAGTAGAGAAATGACCAACAGCTTCACTACTGTTGTCATGTATACCAAACCTGCCACCTTTGCCTCCTGCAGCTCATGGTATATCCCTGAAAAGTTTTTCACTGCTGTGTTTCATTGTCATTCATTGTCAAGGAAAAGGAATATTCATGTAATGCCCAGTATAAAGTCTCCTATTATTCCCAAACTGTTTAATTAATTAAGACCTTTTCTTTTTTGATGCACATTCACTGTGTGCTCTGCACCTTAACAGGACACTGATTGCAGTTACAATGTGGTGGCCGTACTAGATTATGGAAAAATTTATTTTATGTAATAAAAGTTTACATGAAAGCTGGCAAGTAATGAGTGAAAGCCAATTCATATAAATATATATGAAAATTAGTACTGACATGGGAAGAATTTTGTGCTGTGTGTCTGCTAGTAAGATTTTATATAGTTGAAGAGAAATGCAATTTTGTACATGCCGAAGACCATTTATTTAGTCTTTTACAAAACATGGAACTCTCCAGGCAAAAAATGCAGTATAAGGAACTAGCAGAAGATTTTGTAATTTGAGTTTTTGTTGCATGTTTTACAGTATATTCAAACCCTCAGGGGTTTACTTTTTTCAGCAATGCTGTTGATTATATTTTTTGTTTTGCTCTTCTCCATCATCAAGTTTCCATATCTTGATTACAGTGTTATGGTGCATTGAACTCATTTTGTAAAATTATGTTATAATGGAAGGTGTGGATGGACTGGATTCCCATCCTAGTAAAGAAACAGCAACAAAGGTGTAGCAAATCGACAGTGCGAAATGGCCTCCTAGGTACACGCCTAGTACTCCGAGTGGCAGAAACTCTCTCTAGGTGCTCTAATTTGAACACCTACAGGGCTGCATGTTAGCTGTAATCTCAACAGGCAGATCTGCTGGGGTCCTTGGGTGCTGCTAGAAGGAACTGCTGGGGTCTGCTCCCCTATTCTCTAGAGATTTCTTTTGGAGGTAATATCACTGCACTGGTACTCCTAAAAGCAGCTTTTAATAAAAAAAATATATTAAAAAATAATTTACTATTACTGTATCATGATTGTAAATGCAAGCAAGATGCCTGAGCCTATATTCAGTAAAGACTGCTAAGGAAAAGTAAAAGGAAAGAAATTAAAGTATGTGTATTTATATCAATTTGGCAGCTTGATGTGCAACTGGCAGCACTGTCACCTCACAGATTCATTGTCCTAGGTTTTAAATCCAGTGTCTTGTCGTTGTCCTCTGTGGAGTTGGCACATGCTTTCCACATCTGCATGGGTTTTCCTCTGCGTTTTCTGACCTCATTACCAAAGATGTACTGGTCAGATGAATTGTTGATTTAAACTTTTTCCTACAAGTGCATGTGTGAGTGTGCCTTGCAAAAAGCTGGCACCCTGTTGATGGAGTGTTCTTGCCTTACTGTCCCCTAAATCCCCGATTTAGATTAAGGTTTCTTTTTTAAATGTTACATAAGGTATTATTTTATTGCATACTAGCTGTCCCCTCTGCCAGTGTTGTAGTGAAGCAAGACAAACTTTAAAAATGAATAAACAAACAGGTATTACTAACTAAGCACAGGCAAGGTACACTCCAACACATCGCAAGGGGTAGACAGAGTCGAACGGACCCTGGCATGTGAGTGAGGAGGGCCCTGCATGGCTCTCCACTCCTAATGCTTCCCCCTCCCCTCGGCCCTCAGCCTTTGTCTTGGATTAATGTGAATAAACCATCCCTGCAAGCAAACTATAATATTTTACGCAATGAGAGAAGAAGCAAAATCAACCAGAATGTTCAAGCAAATTACAGAAAAAAACCTGATCTAAATTTATTAGCTTGTTCTCATGTGAAAAAGGTAAAGACATACGGATTATATATATATATATATATATATATATATATATATATATATATATATATATATATATATCCTTCTATATGAAAGCAGTCGGGATTGTCCTTCCGTCCCGTGAGTACTACACAGGCACGGAGTTTCACACACGCCCCGTCCATTTTGCAATGCACGATGGGATTTGTAGTTTCGTTTTTCCAGGTAAAAGATGATTTTCTACTCCAGACTGTGCGATATCTTCTTCTTCTTTCTTACTATATAAAAGCGGTCGGGATTGTCCTTCCGTCCCGTGAGGTGGAAAGCGTAGTGGTATTCCGCTTATCACAGACGTACTACTTGCAGCTTGCGGTACGAAGCGACATGATGTGAGCAGAGTTCTGGTGTTCCCATCGTTCCCTTGCTTTTGTGCGCGATGCACTGGAAAAATAGACAAAATTATGTCTCTTAAATAGTTAATGTTGATGGAGTACAAATGCCACACCGCGTAGTAAATATCAGGGGGGTTCAAAAGGGCGACCTCAATATAGAAAAAAAGTTTACATTTCATCACTAACAGAAACTACGAGTATTAAAGTAATACCGCTCAAATGCAATATAACCAAATTAATGAGTCTGTATAAAATACCAAATTGATCTACATATGGAATTGCCTTAAGAAGTGGTCAACTTAAAAGTCGGTCGCCTAGTATATATATAATATCAGTCTATTAAAAAAAAAAATCTTGGAAGGAGAGGATACGTGATTTTCTCTTACACTTTAAGGTCCTGTGAGACAAAGCAGTGAGACAAAAGGATAGCTGCAGCATAGGCTTTTAAATGATCGACACGCAGTGTGACAAGCAGAACACGCAGCTTGGTAGCAGCAAGACAGCAGCTGATCTGACTCCATTTCCTTAGTGTGCGTTCAGTCGCCCCCTTCACAACACAGCAGAAAGAGACCTGAAGTGACTGGCATGCAGCGCACCCCGGGGATCAAGCGAAGCCCCCTAGTGTGTGTGTATATATGTTGATTAGTTGAGACATTCAGAGAACACTATGAACAACAGAAATATTTTTTTCATTTTATTTCAGAGCTCATTTACTCTCCAATCAATGTTATTTTATGTAATACTGGTAACTGCAGATGTTAAATGCATCCAGCCATCATCAGTCAAAATACAGCAATTTAAGGGTTACTGGTTTTAACTCCAACTCTGACCTGGCTAATGGGTTTAATGAATACTACTTGAAATTTGAGCAGTTTGATTTTACTGAGCAAGCACAAAACTTAAAGCATATGGTTTGAGGTATTTTTGGTCAAAAGGATGTAGAGAACATTTTTAGAAAAATGAAGTACAAATAAAAGTCCAAAACAAGACCAAATTTGTGGAAGGCTCTCAAAATCTTGTGCAGAGCAGCTCAGCTCTATTTTTTACTTTATTTTTGGATATCATTAAAATAGCTAAGGTCCCAAAGTCATGGAAATAGACTACAGTAATTTCAGTAGCTAAAAACAAAACTACTAAAACCTTAAATGTCTTCATACCAGTAAATCTGACATCATTGGTCAAGGAATCCCTGGAAAAATGCATCAAGATGAAGTTAAGGGAGAAAACTTAGAGTTTATTAGATATATTTCATTTTGTCTGACAGTCTAATGGGGGACTGAGAACACCAGTGTCACTTTACTTCATCTGTTAAATAACCACTTGGAAGGCATCAAGACTCACTTGTGGTTCCTGTTTGTAGACTTCTCTACAGCTTTTAACATTATCCAGACCCACC
Organism: Polypterus senegalus; assembly: GCF_016835505.1. Classification (NCBI taxonomy): domain Eukaryota; kingdom Metazoa; phylum Chordata; class Cladistia; order Polypteriformes; family Polypteridae; genus Polypterus; species Polypterus senegalus. The sequence goes on along the minus strand of NC_053166.1, from coordinate 91,334,748 downwards.
TTCATGCAGAGGTACTTATAAAAGATCTTAATTTGGACTTCAGTTCAACAGGAAAGCTGACTGACTTTTTAACAGTAGAAAAAAAGTCAACGGTTGTCAATCTGAAATGGGGCCCATATTCACACAGTCCCCTCAGAGCTCTGTTCTTCCATCTCTTTTGTACATCCTCTACAGTAATGGTTGTGGCAATAAATTTGAAAACACCTTAAAATCTGCTGATGACTAAGTGATTGTAAGCCTAATGAATGCCAATAAAACCAGTCACGGTCCAGTGGTAGATGATTTTGTTAAATGGCACAATGAGTCTTTTGTACACCTACACACTAAAAAAAAAACTAAGCAGCCAATAATCAATTTTCAAAAACCACCACTCACCCAAACACTCATACAAGACAAAGTAGTGGAGATTGTTGACAGTTGTAAATCTCTAGTGACAATCAGGCTCAAAATTCACTTTCAATGAAAATACAGAAGATACCTGCAAAAAGAGACAGTAGTGACTACAGTGTAAGGAAGCCAAGTCTTTTTAGTGCGAGTCCACCAATTATGTCCCTTTTACAAATCTTGTTTTAAGTCTGTCTTAAGTTCTGAAAATCTTATACTTCAGTAACAAAAACAAAATACAGTAAATCAAATTGTAAAATGGAGCAAAAAATAACATGGTCTTAACAGTAAAATCTGACAGACCTGTTTAATAAGCAAGTATTACACAAAGCAGAGCCTATTCTGTCAGACAGGACACCCCTACTACATTCTCTATTCCAGTTGTTGCCACAGGTTCAAGGTTCCAATTATAAAAAGCAACTGGTTCAATTACTCTTTCATTCTAAATGCTATTAATCTTCTAATTATGTTCAATTTTAAAATAAACATCCACAGTCATAAATTATAAGATGAACAGTTATTTGCACCAATCATTACTCAGGTCTAAATGTTGGTTTAATTTTTTTATGAGTAATATATGTTTCATTTAACGTTTCACCATAAATATTAGTATCATATTCACTACTGTATTAGATTTATTTGTACTAAGTTTATATTTGATGTCTGTGTTCTTTGAGGTGTGTTTTAATCTTGGTTTGTAAAACCTGTTGACAAACCAAATTTTCCTCCTGGGACAATAAAATTGAACTGAATTGAATTGAATGGTGTTTGTTGCTGCCTTCCAGATCTAGATGGATGAGCTCAAATTCTAAATCTTTCATTGTCTCTGAGGTGCTTTCATGTCCTGATCACTTCCACACGGACCTTCCTCTAGGCGCTTCACTTTTCCATCAACATCTTGAAGATATGCATATTGGGTAATTTGGCCTGGTATAAGCTAGTATCAGCATTTGATTTACTGCTATTTGCCAATGGTCTTTCTAGGACTAATTCCTGTCAGGGTAAGGCATGTCTCCTCAGGACTTTGCCGTGGAAATATACATATTTAAAAATATAAAGAATCAAAGCAACATGGGTCCTCCTTTTACATATACAGTATTTTATACATTTTCTTATCTGGTGATGCAAAAAATAATAATAAAAAAACAGATCTATTGCCTCCTACTGTTATGTAGTAATTGTACACAGTGTGTGTTCCACTGCATAGAACAACACAATTCTGCAGATTAGGTCTACTGACTCTGGCCAGATCCTTCAGTGTTGAAAATGTGGTAATATTGGAGACCCCAGCAGCATACTAGCATTTAATTATGAATGCTTGTTTCTATTCTATGCTACCTGGAGAGATCCAGAATAACATAATATTGGTCTTTTACAGTTGAATGCCAAATGCTTTGTTTCTTATGGCATCCACTCCCCACTTTATAGACATTTGCTAGATTTACAGTTATGATGGCAGTGTTATACTCGGTTTATATTTTAGAAATCAAGTTCTGAGATTACAGAGTACCTCAATAGCAACATGGAGGCACAAGTGCTTATCTATTCATTCTGGCTTTGTTCCTTTTTGAGCAGGTAAAAGAAAAATCACATTTTCCATCTAATAAATGCCATCAATGACTTCCTGTCCTCAGCTCACTGCCTTTTATGTGCGGCTGGATGAATTGAGTGTTCCTCTGGGAAATGCTCTAAGGCTGTCTAACACTGTTTCAGCACTGTTAAGGCTTCCTAAATCCCTTTATAACACTTCCACTGGCATTAAGTACAGTACATCCTTTTTACATTTTTGGTGTGAAGAACTTGATTAAGCACACTGTACAACTACAGCCAGTAACATGGCATAAATCATCATAGACTGAGTAGGCTGCAAAGGTATCACACTGGCATCACAGAAATTAAAAGCAAATAAGACTTTAAAAGAAAGAGAAGCTACAATTAATGACAGTTATGTTGTTTTTCAGCTGGAATGAATGAAGGAGATGTTTAAAACTTTTATTACATATTCTCTTCCATCTGATACTTTAGAGCATAGCGAAAATCCTTTCACGGTGGGTACCAACAGTCTCAGACACATCACAGCTGAAAAAGTGGATGCATATTTTTGAAGAACAAAAATTTTAAAAAGTGTGTTCATCAATGAAGCATGAGCATGTTTTTTATTCTTTTCTGTTGATTATTCAAGGATATTTTAGCAATACTGAGTATTACAAAGGCATAATAGATCTATCTAGAACTTCGTCTTCTTCTTTCGGCTGCTCCCGTTAGGGGTTGCCACAGCGGATAATCTTCTTCCATATCTTTCTGTCCTCTGCATCTTGTTCTGTTACACCCATCACCTGCATGTTCTCTTCTTCAGCCAACAGCAGCCCAATTTCTGCCAGCATCCTGTTGGCTAACAGTACTGGTGACGGTCGTTGTTAACCCAGGGCTCAACCGATCCGGTGTGGAAATTTGAATTGTTGTCTGCATATTGATTTGGCAAAATTTTACACCGGATGCCCTCCCCGATGTAACCCTCCCCATTTATCCGGGCTTGGGACCGGCATGAAGAAACACACTGGTTTGTGCATCCCTGTGGCTAGGTTGACAGATCAATCTAGAAAAAAGCGCATGTATTTTGTACATTTCATTCTTTAGAGGCTATCACTTGATTGTGTGTTATTATGCTACTATATTGTAATGTGTCTAAGTACAATTTTCTTTGACACCGTGACTCCCACATATGTACATACATTTCGGCTTAGCAATCAAAAACATTATTCCAATACAAGGAAAAATGATTAAAAAACGCACAAAATGAAAGAGAAAAAAATTATGTCTCTGTATGTCTTTTATAAAGAATCAAGTTATTTGTATCACGTTAATATATGCTGATGTTTTACTTTCTGCATCATTGTTTGGCCCTAAGAGTTACAACTGCTGTTGACTGTTGTTGATAAAGGAGCAGAAGGACATTTAGAAGACCAATTAGGATTCCCATCCTTGCAATAAATATTGCGATTTATATATACTGAGTTGCCATTTTATTAGGTGCACCCCACTATTTTTATTCAAATTCTACTTTTCAACATGTCATATGTCATCTCAAAGTGGTGAAAGGTATTAATCAGGAAGATCAGCATGTTTAGCTTCAACTGACATTTGAATGAGCATTAGAATGGGCAAAATGAGTAAACTTAGTTCAAGCATCTCTCAAACGGCTGTTCTCATGGCCTTTTCATGCACAACTGTTTTAGGGGTTTATCATATGATGTGAAAAGTAAAAAACTACTAGTGATAGGTGATCTACTATATAAAAACACCTAGTGGATCACAGGAGTCAAAGGAGAATGGCAAGAATTGTACATTATAGCAAACATGCCATTTACATAGAACTACTAAGAATTTGTTTCCTGAACATTTTTAGGAATATCTTAGGGATTTTGGATTTTCTTATCATGCACATTTTTATTGCAATTGCCTGTTTTGTGATTTCCTCCTATATTATAGGTAAACATACACAGTACAACAACTACAATTTGAACATCTGTGATGTACTAGAAATGCAGTTCGGATATAGCAGGTGCTGCTTCCCTTGTGAATGGAATAGCCATGCTAAAGTATCTCATTACATTAAAAAGAACTGGCAGGTCCATAAGCATCTGGTTCCAAGGCAGAAAAATGAGTGTGGCACATAAACCACTTGATGACCTAAAAGATATTTTGCCTCCACTTCATGTAAAACTTGGACTGATTAAAAGTTTCATGAAAGTGACAAACAAAGAAGGTAAAGGATTTTAGAGAGACAGGTTTTGTTTGAATAACTGATGCCAAGATTTAGACACCTTATTAAATGACAAGTTGTTTGAAGATCTGCTAGTGAGGCCGGAGGAAACTGCATGAAATACATTCAAGGATGTTGTTGATAATTTTCTTGGCAACTTACAGAGCACCAACCAACAGCCAGGTGATTGACAACATGTTTCAAGCTTACAAAACCATGACGTGTAACATGTCGCAAAAGATTCATTTCTGCATTCACACTTGAATTTCTTACCTGCTAATCTTGGTGCAGTCAGTAACAAACACAGTTAAAGTTTTCATCAGGATAGTGCAACAATGGAAAGACAGCATTAGGCCTAGTAAAACCCATCAATGCTGATCGACTATTGTTGGACACTGAAATTACAAGCATCAGATGCTGAATATAAACAAAACTCGGCATGTGATACAGTCAATCTGAAAGTATATTTGTATTCAGCCTGAAACTGTTTATCATAATCAACAGACATTTTTCAACAAAAAAAAAAAAACAATAAAAAAATGTTGTTGTCCAGTGTATTCAGAGGAGCTACAATAACTGAAAACTATAATATGTCAGGTGTCAATGTTTTCAGCAGAAAATATAGTGCATCGCCAGTGGGCACAAAGCATCAAAACTGGTCATGTAAAGAGAGAAAAACAAATCTATGTTTCATGTGCATCATGCTGATGGAAGAATCAGAATCTGAAGCAAGTCCATTTAGTTATCTTTTGTTGTCAACTGTACAGTTTAGTAGCAGCAGTATGATGGTGTGGGTATAATTTTCTTGGTGCACCTTTGAGACCCTGATACAATCTACCCACACTAGGATGGACAATTTACCAAACATATATTGTCACTGGTTTTGGGAACATGACCCAAGGTTTTCATTGTTTCAATGGCTGGAACAGTCCCTGGATCTCAGGCCTATTAAGCATCTCTGGGAGGAGGTGGAAAGAGTTTTTCGCAGGAAGAGTGCAATTTGCAGCAAATGGGTAATGTAATCATTTCCATATAGTATATCACTCCTGAACAAGAAATCCTGCAACTTATAGAATATGTCCCAATATGAATTAATGCTATTCTGAAGGCCAAAGGAGACAACACACTACTAGATAGGAGTACCTAATAAATATAGAACTGAGTCTATATACTACTTGTATACAGTACATATATTCAGAGAAAGGGTGTACAGTAGACAATGGTGTTGGGGAGTTCTAACAGCACAATTAAAACAAGAATGAAACCAAGGAGACCACAATACACAAAAGCAAAGGGTTATCTATCCAAAATAAACACAAGGAAGAAACATAAAATAAAAGGAAAATACAAAGTAACCACAAAAAAAAAAAAGTCTACCACGGTTAGCCATGTGACTAACTAGTGGGGACTCTGATCTATCTCTAACCAAAGTGCAAAACCAAGACTTCTCTTATTACACCTCTGAGCTCAATGAATGCAACTATTTAAGCTTTTGCCAAAACCTGTCCTTCCAATTTCATGCTCACCATGTCAGTCTAGCTGCTGCTAGAGTTTTTACAGTTGCATTTTTGAGGCAGCAGCCTTAACAACTTTTCACTATGCAGAATACTACTTACATAGAGTTACATGCAGTTTAAAAGATTTATTCATACAAAACAAAAAAATCACATTTTGTGCTTTCACGTGTACTTTTAAATATCTTTATGGTCATGCAGTGGTTAGTGCTATAGCCTCACAGCTCTATGGCCCTGTCTCTAAATGTTCTTTGTGGGTTTTCCTCCAGGTACTCTTCTGTTCCCTGCACATGCTAATAGTGTGCAGAGTGGGTTGTTTGATATCTCCAAATCAATCCTTGTGATGCAGTGGTGCTGTGTTCAGGACTGATTCCTGCTTTGCATCCATTGTTGCAATGACCATATTAAATACAACAGGGAGGTTAAGAAAGTGAATATTTTGAAATATTTATGTATTGCTTACTAATAAATTACAAACCGATGGATTGCAGACACAGCTAAAACAAATAATTATCTGTACCTGCAGAGTACTGAGTTGTGCCACACTGAAAATAAGTTAGTTTATGCTAGTATAAAGAGTCATTTACTATTTATCGTATTACAAATTTGACTCTGAATTATTGTGTGATCAATGAAGTTCCTAAATCTATTGCCAAATGCATTTTCAACAAAAAAAAATCAATTTTGAAATAATAGAAATGAACAGAATTAAAGTAAGTGAAATTTACAGTACTGAACTCACACTTTCATCTTTGCACTCTCTTTTTTATCTTTAGTGGGTCACATATTTGATTGGCTTGCGTTTGATGCATTCTCGTGTTATACATTTATGTTACAAATTACTGGCTAGCATATGACAGAGGAGAACAGTTATTCTCATGCAATTTTAATTAATTTTTTTCTTCTTACTATTTTTTTCATCTTGTAAAGCATTTTTGCTACATCCCATGTATTAAAGTGTGCTAAAGAAATAAAAGGTGTGGTTATTCAATGTTTTTCTATAGCTCTTTTACCAAACATGCTTAACTAATCTAATAGCATAACAACATAATTTTACACAGGACACAGGATATGAGCTCTGATTTATAGCATTGGATGCAAATGTTTAAGCAGTTGCAGATAATCAGGGCTTTAGAACTCTTTAATGCGTGGAAACTAATGGAAAACTAACAAGGAAAATCTTGTTGATATGAAATATTTATAAACTGTGAACAAACACTTTAGTCTCAGCTTGAGTTATAAATAATACGAGTCTTCCACTCTCATGAAAAAGTTTAGGTATTCTTTAAAGATCTGACGGTGCTGAATCCAAATCTGTTAACAGAATTGCTCTATCGTGTCCAGTCTTTGACAGATGATTGTTTAAATTAAAAGGAAAAAAACCATTGTTTTAGAGAACAAAAATATATTTATATATTTTTAATTAGATAGATAGATAGATAGATAGATAGATAGATAGAGAGACTTTCAAAAATATTAATTTCACAAATTTGTACAAAAAGTAGTGGTTTGCCAGTTTTTTCTTGCTATAGTATATTCCTCTGAAGTTGGTTCACAGTGGAATGAAAAACAGAAGTTTGCTAACATGGACTCAGGAAATAAGGAAAACAAACATTTTTCATTTCAAAATGTACTTCAAATTTTGAATGTAAAAAATACTTAGGCCATAAAATAAATTTACCTTATTGTAAACAAATCAACAATTTAAAAAAAAATGGTGTTTTCATTAAATTTGATATCTTGTGGAAACATGTGTGGTAGAGAAATTCCAATATTAGAAATGGATTCAGCACACCTACATTTATAAAGTACAGCACGTTTTTTGTGCAGGAGGATTTAGCTGCAGACCAGTGTAATCTGCACGCTCAGGTTATAAATACAATCTCAATATCTGTAGAAAATTATTTACTTTTAACTGTTGCTGGTGCTCCTTACTCACAGCTTTTTGGGAACTGGGTTTGATAACCTACCCAGTCTCTGCCTGGATAGAGTTTCTCTGGTTTCCTTAAGTTTCTGATGGTTTCTCCTGTTTCCTTTCCAATTCCTAAGATGTGTACATTAAATTGATTAGAAACTCCTTACTGGTCAATAAGTGAGAGTGAGCCATTATTGGATTGTACAGAGCTGCTTCCTTCCTTGTATCTGTTACAAAAATATGTTCTAGGGGTGGGAGTTAGGTTAAGACATCATAGTACAAAATGAAGCTTTTAAAGTTGGCTCTAAAGTTATTTGAAAGTAAAATTATTTCAGCACTGAAGTTATATGTTCACATCTTTGTTCTAGCTTTCATCTTATTCGTCTTAAGAATTAACAAACAATACAACCACAATGTACTGTATTACAATAGTCAATTCTGCTTGAAACAAACGTATAAACAAACTTTCCAAGATCTGCAATCTATCAGTAATAATAAATAAAAATATCTTTAATTTCACTGAACTTTCTGTAGTGAAAAGTCAAACAAAATGACACCTTTTATTGGCTAACTAAAAAGATTAAAAAAAGATTACAATCAAGAAGGGGCCTGATTTGCCTTGAAAGCTTGCATATTGTAATCTTTTTAGTTAGCCAATAAAAGGTGTCATTTTGCTTGACTTTTCACTACATTCATAATGGCTAACGCATTACAACACCCTAGTATTACTGAACTTTCTGATAATTTATTAATTGCACTTATATTTTAATGCAGAAAACTGGATCAGAACGATATTGATAATAGATTATATAAAGTAAAAATTATAGCTTAAATCATTTAAGAAAAACTTTAGAAATGTTTTTAAAATGTGATCTTTTGCTATCTTAAATAAATCTAAAATAAATGAACATACAAGATGACAACAGTTCGCCTCACTGATTTAGTCTTAAGTCCCACAGCTGCATAGCTTTTTCTCTGTGATGTCCTTTTTGTCTCCTGTATTACAATGTGCAGTTTAATTAGTAAATCTAGGATTCGAGGCGGGTTCACAGGGCGCAGTTTTATACACAATTTACATTACCATTTCTATTATTATTAAGCAAATGGGTCACAGATCCATTCATTCCCATTTCAGGCCCTGGCTTGATATTTTTAACAACCTCTGCTAACGTTTGAAACATATCAAAAATCCCAATGTTCACTCGTCGGCCCCAAAAAATCAAGTTTGGCTTTGAATGCAGCCACTTTATCTGCCAACATGAACAATGGGTATCTTCTGCCCCTGCCCCACATGCTGCTGCTCCACTGCTGCCTCATATTTTCCTCCTTAGGCTCTTCCAGCCTGGCTGGATACTGAGCCTGCAGAGTGGGCAAAGGTGGGGTACCCAATCGTGGCTGTTCATATTGTGAGGTTTTTGAACTCTTTTGGGATTCCCCCCCCACCCCCACCCAACGGGAACGTCACACTGAAGTGCGTCCTGAAGCGCGATTGCTATGCAGTAGAGCTGTGAGTCTGCTGTTGCCCCAGCAACAGATAAACAGTCTTAAAAAGACGTGGTGATCGCACTTCTGGATGCTCTTCGGCGTGTTGTCCCATTAATGGAGGTCCCAAGAGAGTTTAGAAACCTCACATTTTCTTGAATGAGTGCCACATTAATTGGAATGTTTCTTGAAAGAACATCACTAAACCACATAAAAATGGTTTTCAAATGCAGCAGTTCGCATATGTTTGCAAACCGAGATTTTTCTTCTTTTTTGTATATAACAAAGACATGTGCATTGCATTTGTCATTCCAACAGATTGCACATCACAAACATTAACACTGTTATCGCTTTTTCGTGTCTGCCATTTCTATAGGAGGGTGTCAATGAGTTAAATTCCAATGGATGTTTTTCAAATGTTGATGAGCAATAAGCAACAGGTATCACTGAAAACCACAGAAAACAAAAAAAGCAAAAAAGAAAAATCTATGAGCAAAGTTCAAAGAAAGAAAATTTTCTGACAATGTTTCTGTTTGGGGATCATTGTGCAAATGTGCACAACTGAGCTGAGACCACAGATCTAACTGCTCTGTGGAGGATTCATTCAAGCATTTCAAGGTCACTTTGTAATGAAGGTATCTGCTGAATGTACTTTTTAGTAACAAGACCTCTATAGACCTGTGGTGGGTTGGCACCCTTCCCAGGATTGGTTCCTGCCTTGTGCCCTGTGTTGGCTGGGATTGGCTCCAGCAGACCCCCGTGACCCTGTATTCGGATTCAGCGGGTTAGAAAATGGATGGATGGATGGACATCTATAGACTTGTGTCATATGGGGAAACTGTCGGGACCATAAAAATACTTTGTTGTAATACTCTCTCACTTTGGTCTCTCTCCTCCGCCGCAAAGGCATGCCCACCTAGCATGTGTCCTCAGTGAAGGGGCAGCCATTTTTCTGTAGCCCTTCACCAAGTAAATCTCCATTGCCTGCAGTTCTCTCGTGGCCCGGCTGTCAGACAGCTGCGGCCCAGGGATTGGGGACCCCTGCTCTAGATGATCCTGGATGCATATGCAGTTGCAGTGTAGACCTTAAGACTGCTCTGCTAAATAATTCAATTATCACTGACTCAATGGAGATTAGGCAGAAATGGCAGTCCACAAACTGGAGCCGACACTCTTAAAGAAAAGAATAACATCTGTGAATAACTCTTTCACAGGCAGAATATATAATTTTCAAAGCAGAACTGTCTACCTGAAAAGAGAAACTAAACAAATTAGAGGGTCATTCTAGAAGAGATAACATTTTTATTGCTGCCCTACCTGAAGGTACTGAAAGATGATCCAAGAGCATTTATCAAAAACAGAACCTTGAAGTGGCTTTCAACAATAGCAGCCCTGGCACTCCACACTACACAAAGCCATTTTACCACAATTGTGAAGATGTCCATATTTGTTGACAGAATCATTTATAAATCACTTGAAGTTCTTTTTAACAGGGCTGGCTTAAGTTTTTAACTGGATTTTTCACTCACCATATTGCAAAAAATAATATATTTCTTCTTTGCAATTCAAAAGAGCAAACTGTCAAGATTTGGTTTTGTTAAGTGAGCACTACATAAGGAAAAGTCAACAAATACATGTTTGACTTATCACCAGAAAGCTTAGTGATACAGTGTGTCCACAGATCCAGAAGGAGGAGTTTGAATTTCAGCCCAGTCAGTGTCTGTTTCAAGTTTGCATGTTATCTCTAACTCCACATGCATTTTTGCAGGTTTTTGGTTTCCCTGCCACATTCCAACAAAATGTATATTATTTTAAACTGGTGGCTGTGCAGTGTATCAGTGAGGTCGTAATCTACCTGCATGCTGTCCAAGTATTGCTGTTACACAGAATTAACTGATAATGAATGCATAGATGGATGAATGGAAAGATAGTTAAAGGCCCGTCATATAATGTAAGGTAGGCATGTCATTAAAATTAGATTTCTTATGGTATCTTCCTTGTGACTGTTGCTCAGCTACATTCTGAAAATAGAACAGCTGCATGTGTAACATAACTGAAAAGATGATTTGCAGAACTGGATGATGCTTTACAAAGATACTTTAATAAACAGAATCCCTTTAAATCCACTCAAATCTTCACTACTTGCATACTGAACATTTCAGTTACTGAGAAGAAGCAGCTCTCCTAGTCTTGTTGAAATACACAGCTGCTGGTAGCACTTTAGTGCTTTCTTTCTGTGATTAATATATCACTGGTGGGCAGCCTGTAAAGCAGCAGGTCACCTTTCAATTACCAGCTACTGAATAGCTGGTTTGAACACTATTTAGCAAAAACACAAATACTCTCTAGGATGCCCCCATTTCTGTCAAATGAGTAACATGATCATGGAGTTGCCATTCCCTGAAAAAATAAGTTTAGTATTTTTCAAGTTGAAGTTGTTACTTCACAAACATGGTATATATGCATTTGTGCTTTACAATGGAGTGTATGACGCATGGAGGGAAAGCTATAAAACTGTACCGATTTTCAAGCCAAGACAGTTGTTTAGTATTAAACTGTTTTGGATGCATGTCTGTGATAACAAATGGATCTGGATATAATCAATTTATTGCATATTCTTGGTACTATTTTTCTCATGGTAAGGACGCATTTTCTACTTGTTTGAGAAAATTCACATTCAAATACAGAAGTAAATCAAAAACGGAACTAACCATGTGGCAAGAAATGTTCACTGTGAGTTGGGCTGTCAGAAGAAAACCATCCCACGGTAGGGCATTATGGGGGTGCAGGTGAAATAATGTTGAGCATGATGTCAAAAGCACTATGCTTGGTCTTCTTTTAAAATGGCTGAATCTTATTTTTTTTTTAATTTATAAACTATTTTACAATGTAGGTGTAATCAAAACATGAAGATCAATACCACCCTTATCCTTTAATATTTCTACTTCCTGAAAACAACAAGTTGTGCAGCAGGCCAGGCTCTTGATCTCCCAGCTTCTAAGTAGCCATTTGTCTGTAGGCACAAATATTTTTCCTGTTGATTTTGTTCTTTCTGACCACTTCCTTATTTTTGCTGTGCTTTTTTTGCCATCTTATCATCAATGTCTAGATAGCATCACCTATTTCTGTTCTCTGCCTCTTTACTTTCCAAGTCTGCCATGTAGTTGTGCTCTGTCACATTTTGGCCTGGTTTGGAGAATTGATTTCTACTTGACGAAGTTGTCTTGTTTTATTGCAAAAATTACATCTATTTGGGGAGAATGTATTGTTGTAGATTTTTAAGGCATTTCAGGGTGGAGGAATTATCCAACCCCCAGATTTTGGTGTGCAGCACAAATCTTTTCATTTACGAGATTTGACAGGACTGTTAATATCTAGGAGTCAGGCAAACAAGGTTTAAAAGCTTTTTTGCTGTAGAAGGAATCTTTTAATGTCCTTTTATGTCAATTAATCTCTGGATTTAAAATTAATTGTCAGGAGTACATTCTTATCCAGTGATTTTATTTGCACAAATAAGATGGTGGAAAGGAGTCTAGACTAGTTTGAAGAAATCTCGGTAAATGGACTAAAATTAATCCAAAGGTTCCTTGACCTTAGTTGAGACAGTTTGTTTAATTTTTGTATCAGGTACAGAGCAGCAAGTGCTGTGCAAACTATGTGAAATATGTACATTTAAGTAGGGAAAAAGCAAGCAGGGAACACTTTGTAGCTCAATGGTAGACAAGGAAGGGCTCAATAAAGCAGCGAGAAACGTGCATAGTCAAAAATATTATATATTACGTCAATGCATAAAAAAGTCCATTAGAGGACATTATTACACAAGTGCTATTACTATTTAGTTGCATTGCGATAGCACCATCATGGCAAACTCTGTAGAAATTGTTGAATAATGAACCACCCTCTCAAACATCAGTTTTCTGTAGCTTACTTGCCATTTTTAGAGTCACTAGAGAGAAGGAGAGGGAGAAAGTAAGAAAAGGTGAAAATTATATTCTACTGTGGTGAGAACACCCTACTAGTTGGGCAGTGACTCATCAAGACATGTAGGGAGGTCCAGAGGCAACAGACATTATTACTTGTTTCTTTGTTTGGCCCTTCCTTGTGTTTTTCATTATTATATAAATATACTGTCCTCTGGTCTTTGGCCTTTTTGTTGATTTTCTGGATTGAGCAATGCTACAAGAGCACCCTCTAGTGTCCATAATGCTGTGTAAGCAATATAAGCAGTATTGTTAATGCATATGAAAAGAAATTTGTTTACAAAAGGTGAACTAATTAAGTGTACATTCCTGCAATGTTATTTACATTACTTCACTTTTTACACATCTTCTAAATCCTGCCCACATCCACTTGTAATATATACTGTAGATTTTGTCTCGGACAGAAGCTCTTGTTAAATAAATACAAGTGAGGACCATATAATTATCAGAATAATTTATCACTGTCTAAAATACTTTTACAGGTGATTCATAGTTGAATGTGCCAAAAATTGGGGGAAAGCTGGATGAGAATCAGTTTTTTTTTTTTTATTTTAGAGGAAGTATGAGAACAAAGGAAGCCCTGATCTACTTACCAGTTTTGGTAGAAAGGTGCCAAGATATTGAATGTGATGTTCATGTATGTTGAGTATATGGAAGCCTTTTATACAAAACAGCAATTGAAGTTCATCAAAATTCTTTTGAGTTTTTGGGTGAAATGACAACTATATTAGAATCATGTGGAATTTTTATTGGGTACAATATCAATGTATCAGCACCTGTGTACATGGAGACACTGGTGAGGTGCTATGGTCCTTCTTGCCCACTTAGATATGCCAGGGAAGAGTGTCTTGTGATACCGCATCTGCGTGGTATCAAGTCTCAATCCAGACTCCTTTCCTGTGTAGTTCCTAGTTGGTGGAATGAGCTGCCGACCTACATCCACCCTCAATGTATTAATGAAGCAATTGAAGAATTTGTCTAATTGACTGAAAAAACACCATTACTCTGTGATCTTTCATATTGTTGGTCGATTTGTTGTTACATTAAGTACAATTGTTTATCAATTGTTAATCTATGATTGTAAATTTATTAGTTATTACATCTTTTTACTTGTGGAAATCAACTTTTTACGTGTCTTACTACACTTGGTGAACATAAAGCACCCTAGCTTAATGTTAATCAATTATGTTTTTACCTCTTTTGTAAGTTGCTTTAGATAAAAGCACCTGCCAAGCAAATAAAGGTAAATGTACAAAAAAAAAAAGAAAAAGCGAAGGGTCACATATCCTCTGAAATCTGAGTGAGGTTGCAATGTATATTATCTGAAGCATTCTTCAATGTTTATTCTTAGAAGTAAAACCTTTAGCTAGGGCTGATGATTGAGTAATAATTAATGAAAGATTAATTAATATTCTTAATATTCTTTGATATGCAGATGGCATAACAATCGGAAAGAGTACAGATGTGACTTCCTAGGTTAATCAAGCATGTAGTCTATACAATGGAACAATATAGCATAAAATTAAACTTCAAGAAAATAATTTAATTGTAATCAAAAAAGAGAAACCTTGGAGTATTTGTAGAAGGAACGTACCTGGGGCAAATAAGTTACCTTAGATGACATACCTAGGTTATGTTTTAAACGAAAGATGGCAACATGTGCAATTTATTTTAAATCACAGAGGGAAACCACAAGCTGCCTTTAATAGATTAAGAAAGGTTTTACACAACTTCAAATTAAATTTTTGAATTCAAAGATCCATCTATTTTGGTGCTGTAGTAAATCATCTTAATTTTATTTTAGGGTATGGGGTTTGGACATTATCAGATGTTACCACCAAGAAGTTGGAATCCTGTAAATTATGGTGTCACCATAGGATACTTAGTATTTCATGGGTTTATCATTATTCTACCCCCAGGGAAGAGTATCCCATTCTTCAGATACACAGATAGATAATACCTTTCAAAAATTTGTAGAAATGAATGATTTACTGCTTAACCACCTCAGCACATACAGTCATATGAAAAGGTTTGGGAACCCCTCTCAGCCTGCATAATACTGTACTCTACTTTCAACAAAAAAAGATAACAGTGGTATGTCTTTCATTTCCAAAGAACATCTGAGTACTGGGGTGTTTTCTGAACAAAGATTTTTAGTGAAGCAGTAAATAGTTGCATGAAATTAAATCAAATGTGAAAAACTTTCTGTGCAAAAATTTGGGTACCCTTGTAATTTTGCTGATTTGAATGCATGTAACTGCTCAATACTGATTACTTGAAACACCAAATTAGTTGGATTAGCTTGTTAAGCCTTCAACTTCATAGACAGGTGTGTCCAATTATGAGAAAAGATATTTAAGGTGGTCAATTGCAAGTTGTGCTTCCCTTTGACTCTCCTCTGAAGAGTGACAGCATGGGATCCTCAAAGCAACTCTCAAAAAATCTGAAAACAAAGACTGTTCAGTATCATGGTTTAGGGGAAGGCTACAAAATCTATCTCAGAGGTTTAAACTGTCAGTTTCAACTGTAAGGAATGTAATCAGGAAATGGAAGGCCACAGGCACAGTTGCGGTTAAACCAACCCAGGTCTGGCAGGCCAAGAAGAATACAGGAGCGGCATATGTGCGCAGGATTGTGAGAATGGTTACAGACAACCCATAGATCACATCCAAAGACCTGCAAGAACATCTTGCTGCAGATGGTGTATCTGTATATCCTACAATTCAGTGCAATTTGCACAAAGAACATTTGTACGGCAGGGTGATGAGAAAGAAGCCCTTTCTGCACTCACGCCACAAACAGAGTTGCTTGTTGTATGCAAATGCTCATTTAGACAAGGCAGATTCATTTTGGAACAAAGTGCTTTGGACTGATGAGACAAAAACTGAGTTATTTGGTCATAACAAAAAGTGCTTTGCATGGAGGAAGAAGAGCACCGCATTCCAAGAAAAACACCTGCTACCTACTGTCAGATTTGGTGGAGGTTCCATCATGCTGTGGGGCTGTGTGGCTAGTTCAGGAAATGGGGCCTTTGTTAAAGTCGAGGGTCAGATGAATTCAACCCAATATCAACATATTCTTCGGATAATGTTCAAGCATCAGTCACAAAGTTTAAGTTACGCAGGGGTTGAATATTCCAACAAGACAATGACCAAAAACACAGTTTGAAATCTACAAAAGCATTCATGCAGAGGGAGAAGTACAGTCCTCTGACTTGAATATCATCAAAAATCTATGGGATGATTTGAAGCAGGCTGTCCATGCTCGGTAGCCATCAAATTTAAGTGAACTGGAGAGATTTTGTATGGAAGAATGGTTAAAAATACCTCCATCCAGAATCCAGACACTCATCAAAGGCTATAGGAGGCGTCTAGAGGCTGTTATATTTGTAAAAGGAGGCTCAACTAAGTATTGATGTAATATGTCTGTTGGGGTGACCAAATGTATGCACCTGTCTAATTATGTTATGATGCATATGGCATATTTTCTGTTAATTCAATAAACTTAATGTCACTGCTGAAATACTACTGTTTCCATAAGGCATGTCATATATTAAAAGGAAGTGATAATGATAAACAAAAATCCAAAGAATTAAGAGGGGTTCCCAAACTTTTTCATATGACTGTAATATGATTGAAACAGATTAAAACTTAAATAAAGTAAACACCTAAGTTGCTTGCACTATAAATCCCTCAAAACGAACAAGTACACACATTAACAAAACATCACTCATACATTCTTCATATATGAAATATATATACTTTTATATATGAAATATAAAAGTTTTTAAAATATTACTGTTGCAGTGATCACTTTAACAAAGTACAGCACTGTGTACAACATGGCCTAAGTTGTTTCAGAGTGAACTGTGTTTTGCTGAATATTAACATTTGCAGTAATTATGAACTAAAACGGAAATACAAAAATATTAGCATTTGTACTTACAGACAGTTTTTCTGAAAGTCACTGCACAAAGAATTGGTAAGACTTGTTATAAGGACTTGTGCAGCTGTCATATGTTCTGTTACCTAATGCCTTCTGACCCCATGGTGGACTTTTTGCTTACTCAGCATGCATTCACCATAACTACTATGAGAAAATAAAATCATTCATCATCACCAACAAACAAACAAAGAAAATACACCATTTAAGGGCACTGACCATAACAGTCAGCCATGAACATGTGGGAACAACATAAGCAGATGACACCAACCTCAATTTAAACATATTATTTAACCTGTTGGTTTAGAACAATCATATCTCTAATGTTGAAACTATGCAGAGAATGAGTAAAGATAGAGAAAGTCTGAAGTGGATCAATGAAAGAAAGATGGGATATTTTCATCATATAAAGTGCCAAGTACAGTCTTCAACAGCTGATAATACAGTGGCAGGTGGAAGGGAAGAAAGAAGCAGAAAAGACTAGAACATCACCAATGGCTGGCATTATCAAGCACTGGACTGTTCCAAGCAGTCATCGATTGAGTTAAGTGGGCCAAAGTGATTGCTGATTTCCTCAGAGCAAAAGGCACTGCTATAAGAAGAAATAGGAGGAACCAACACTTTGTTTAGTTAAATCAAAGCTGCTCACACAGACTACCTGAACCATTTATCCACCCATCTTTTATACCATTCACTGTTAAAAGTCTTATGGAATCTGAGTCTTTTATAATAGAAACTGGGTACAAATCAGAAACAAGTATAATAAATGATTTGTTTTAATTAATAACACAACTTTATGGCAACTATATTATTAAAACACAAAATGCAATTTAAATTATTAAAGTTTTATTTATTTAATAGAAGTGTATACTTATTTCAGCTTGATTAAAGTATCATGAGGTGCATAAAATACAGGCATTGTTTCCAGATAAACTAAAGCCTGCATGTTCTGTGTCTATGTATGTATGTATGTATGTATGTATGTATGTATGTATGTATGTATGTATGTATGTTTATATGTTCATTTTTCTCGGGTCACTCCTGTTTGCTTCCTGCACCAGTTTTGTTTAACTGGTAATGGACATTGTAATGTGATGAGTTAAGTGTGACCAGTGATGGACTTTCAACCTGTCAATGAATTTTTGCATAATGCTACCCAATGTAAATTCCAGCTTTATATGACCCCAAAGGTGAATTAAATGTAATAGATGCATGACAGGATTAAACATTTTATTGCCAAACAGTTGTTAGTGATTTGTCTTTTCGTTACATCACAACAAAAAATATTTTATTAAGAAAACAGCAGTATACAATTTGCATCGTTGTGTGCAATATTTATTATACATGAAACCTGAAAATGAAAATTAAAGTTGGAAGACTTACAGAACTATGGTGGGATGCACATTTACAATAATATGTGTGTTAAGCCATTATGACTGGAAAAAAAAGATTTGTTAAAGAGTGGCAATTCCTAAGAGAGGTCTTTCTTTAAACTGCCAGACTATTTACTTGGCCAAAATATTTTAAAGCATTTGAATGAACTGCATTTTCTGTCTTGGAATTATTGCTGTTCTCCAAATATTTGTATGCAATTTGTTTATTGTATGGTTGAAGCATCACCAAATCAAACTTATACAGTCTGTGCAGTCCTAAAAACTGCACCAAACATGGCAGAGACAATTAAAAAAAATGTAAAACTGATTGGCAAAAACACAGTCTTTGTATCATAAATGAAGTGGGGATTTTCATGATCTGCAGACTGCAAGAAATAATGGTGTCCAGAAATTTTAACTATACCCTGCATCACTGGTATCAGCATTTATAAACAGTTCTGGGGAAACATATCTTGTGAAACCATTAAAACTTTTGTCCATTTTATGAATGTTCAGCTCAAGATTGTCAGTCAATCAAATCCAATACAACCAGACACTTTGTCACCTTCTGAGATCACCCTAATCAGAACATTGTCTCTTGATACTGCATTGCCAGCCCTTTAACAGATAGGTCATTAAAGATGAAATTATTAATATATAAGCAAAAAAGTAAAGGAGGCACAGTGCACCTAGGGCTACCCATTTATAAAATGTGATTTGATTCTAAAAAAAGGCTAATGCAAAGGCCCGTGCCACAATGTTCAGCACTTTGATTTTCCAAAACTTCTTAACATTAAATAAAAACCTGCAGCACTCTTTCTAAACATGACTATATCAACTCTGCCTATGCTGCCTGTCAGTGAGGAGTATGAGATAAAAAATATAGAGTGAGGATCTGAAGAGGAAGAGTTCAGAACAGATAGGGTAAGCTCTGCTGCTTACGAATGGTTTGGTTATACTCAGGACAGCAGTTCAACCAGTAGAATCTCTAAAGATAAAACATGTTACTGCATATTAAGAGGCCATCCAGACACTTGCAGCTATCTGGGTAAACAGATCCCTACTAAATAAACCTCCATAAAATGTGCACTGCTCCATTGCATGCCATATGAGTGGACAAACAGCAGGTGGAAGGAGATAACGGCTACAGTGACTTACCGTATTGCAAAGCACACTTTTACCTACTTAACTTGTACCCTAAAAAGATTTGCACTTTGTCAGTGGTCAGAAAACTACACTAACCACTAGTTCACATCACAGACGTGACACATTTGTGTAGCATAAGTTGTCATACACTCATTTCACACTGCATCAGCTACTAAAACACTACACGTGGATTAACAATAGCAGCCTTTGTAATTGCCTTTGGTGTGAATTATTCAATGTTCATGTAGGGGGCAAATTGCATTTTGTTTTTATTTTATGTGTGTATTTTTATTTAGCAGTTGAATTGAGATTCCTAAATGAAATAATGGATACTCAACATTTAGTGCATTTATTTTAAATTAATATTTCTAAATACATTGTCCTGGTGATCTTTGAATCTGTTAAGATTATTGGAAGTCAAATGTGCAACCATATTACTTTGTGAGCAGAGGTTAGCAAAAGCATAATAAAATACTAATAAATAAAAATAAAAATGTTATTTTATAATGCCTAATTTTTATCAGGAGATGTTACTTCATTTTTTATCTGGATAAAAAGTGAAAGTAAGTCTTTACTGGGTAATTGAAATTACTCCATTTCCACCAAAATATCACCACTGTTCTCAATTTCGGGTGTCCCCTTATAGACACTTCTCTGGCATTGGCCATGTAAAGTACTCATATATACCATAGAATAAGAAAGGTTCAAAAAGCTGTTATGAACACTGCAAAATAAGAGTTGCCTGGCTGCAAAGTAATACTACACAGGAGTAAATTATAAAATAAATACCTGCAAACATCAACAATATAACACAAGCCCCAGATTCTTTACCTTCTCACCTTTACTCAACTGAATTTTGCAATTCCCTTATGTCCTTTTTTAATGAAAAAATCCAGAAGATTCATCAGTCTTTCTGTACGGATTCCTCCAGTACTTCATTTGAATTTCACCCCCCAACTCACTCATTCTCCTCTTTTCAGCTTCCTACTTTCTCAGAAATCTCAGATTTGTCTGCAAGTCTGTCAACTGGACGCCCTTCCCTACAGTTCTGGTCAAAGCCTGCCTCCCCTCTCTGGTCCCCCTTATATCTGCTATAATCCACTCTTCTCTCACTACTGGTACTGTTCCTTCATCCTTTAAAACTGCTGCAATATCCCCAATACTGAAAATACCTGGTCCAGATCGGACTAATTTCAGTAATTTACATCCTATTTCTAATCTACCCTTCATTTCCAAAATTCTTGAAAAAAATAGTGGCTATTCAACTTCATTCTCATCTCAAAATAATCTGTATGAACAGTTCCTTTCTGGTTTTCGTCCCCTCCACAGTACAGAAACTGCACTTATAAAAATTACTAATGACCTCCTTATGGCAGCTGATTCTGGTTTAATTGCTATTCTCATCCTACTTGATCTGAGTGCAGCCTTTGAGACCATTTGTCACATTACTCTTCTCAATAGATTATGTTCGATTGGCATTACCCACACTCCACTAGTTTGGTTCGGATCCTACCTCTCAGGCCACACACAGTTTGTTCAGCTTAAAACTTTCACATCCCAACCCACAGTTACTACTTCAGGTGTGCCCCAGGGCTCTGTCCTGGGGCCCCTCCTTGTCATTATTTACCTCCTTCCCCTTGGCAATATCTTTCATAAATATAACATTAGCTTCCACAGTTATGCTGATGACACCCAGCTCTATCTCACTAGCAAACCTATTGCTTCCTTTCCACCCTCCTCACTTACTGGTTGCATAGCAGAAATCAAATCCTGGTTTTTTTCAATTTTTCTTAAATAAAATAGTAACAAAACTGAGGTTCTCCTCATTGGTACAAAATCAACATTGATCATTTTTCATTTGTTATTGATAATGCCTCTGTCTCTCCTTCCCCACAGGTTAAGAGTCTGGGTGTCATCCTTGACAATACTTTATCCTTTCAGTCCCACACCAATAACATCTCCCGGTCTGCTTATTTCCACTTGCGTAACATTAATTGTATTCGCCCCTCCCTCACTCCCAAAACCACTGCTATCCTTATTCATAGCCTTGTCACTTTTCGTCTGGATTATTGCAATTCCCTTTTCTTTGGTCTTTCTCACAAATCTCTTTATAAGCTTCAACTGGTCCAGAATTCAGCTGCCTGCATCATTACTAGAACACCCTCTATTCATCATATCACTCCCGTTTTGCAGCAGCTTCATTGGCTTCCAGGTCAGTTCCGAATTCAATTCAAAATTCTCCTACTAACTTTTAAGGCTATCCACAACTTTGCCCCTCCATATCTGTCTGACCTCCTCCATGTTGCCATTCCCTCCTGTACCCTTAGATCATCTTCCTCCATCCACTTGACTGTCCCCTTCATCCGTCTTACCACTATGGGGAGCAGAGGATTCAATTGCTCTGCTCCCCAGCTTTGGAACTCACTACCACCTGAGCTTAGAAATATTGAATTATTTTCACTTTTTAAATCTAAACTTAAAAGTCATTTGTTTAAGACAGCTTTTTCTCTTTGATTACAATTGCTGATTTTAACTTTTGTATTTTACTTTTGTTTATAATCTGTGTTTTGTCTGTTTTTCGGTGTCCTTGAGTGTTTAGAAAGGCACCTACAAATAAATAAAATGCATTATTATTATTATCATCATCATCATCAAACAGAATGGTACAGACAAGAAGAAGTATATACAGTGCTATGCAAAAGTTTGGGCACCCCTGATAAAAATCACTGTATCAATTTATAGCTTGCTAAGCTTTTCAGGTAGCAACTTCATTTTAACAGATTTTATACCTTATGGAAACAGCAATATTTCAGTAGTGAAATATTTTTTATTGGACCAACAGAACCAATTTAATCTGCATTTAAACAAAAATAGGCAGGTGCATAAACTTGGGCACCCCAAAGGAATAATCCCATCAATAATGTATTTAGTAGTGCCTCCTTTTTCTGAAACAACAGCCTGTAGATGCCTCCTATTGCCACTGACAAGTCCCTGAATTCTGACTGGTGGTATTTTGGACAATTTTTCCATACAAACTGCCTCCAGTTCAGTCAGGTTTGATGATTTGCGAGCGTGAACAGCCTGCTTCAAATCAACCAGTACATTTTCATTGATATTTAGGTCTGGGAACTAGGATGGCCATTCTAGTATATTGTACTTTTGTCTCTGCAGGAATTCTTTGGTAAATTTTGAGCAGTGCTTTGGATCATTGTTGTGCTGAAACATGGCATAACTTCAGCTTTGTGACTGACTCTTGAACATTCCTGTCAATAATCTTCTGATACTGGGGGGAATTCATGCGGCCCTCAACTTTTAACAAAGTTTCCAAAACCCCATTACATGATGGACCCACCACCACATTTTACAGTAGGCAGCAGTTCTTCTCCTGGAATGCAGTGTGTGT
Organism: Polypterus senegalus; assembly: GCF_016835505.1. Taxonomy (NCBI): domain Eukaryota; kingdom Metazoa; phylum Chordata; class Cladistia; order Polypteriformes; family Polypteridae; genus Polypterus; species Polypterus senegalus. The sequence goes on along the minus strand of NC_053166.1, from coordinate 91,311,846 downwards.
TTTTTTTCCATCATGCATAGTGCCTCTGGTTGTGACCAGATATTTCTACCTTAGTCTCCTCTGTCCACAGTATTTTTTTCCAAAATGTTTCTGGCTTATACAGATGCACTTCTGCATACCTCATGCAACTCTTCTTGTGGCGAGTATTCAGAAAAGGCTTTTTGTGCATCACCCTTCCACCAAGCTGTTCCCGGTGCAAAGCGCGCTAGACTGTGGATCAATGCACAATGACACCATCAGCAGCCAGATGTTCTTGTAGCTCTCTGGAGGAGGTCTATGGCTTGTCTGTGACCATTCTAACCAGTCTTCGGCTGTGCCTTTCAGATATTTTTCTTGGCCTACCACATTGTTCCTGTGGCCTAATATTCCCGAACTACATTTCTGAATGTGGAGATAGATAGTCCAAACCTTTGTGATAATTTCTTGTACCCTTTTCCTAATTCATAATGATGAATTATCTTAGTTTTTAGGTCAGTAGAGAGTTCTTTAGAGGTTCCTATATTGCCACTCTCTAAGAAAGAACCAAGGACAAGCACAACTAGCAATTACCTTTGTAAAATCTCCTTTTTCATGATTGGTTGCACCTGTCTTTGTAGTTTAAGGTCTAATGAGCTAATCAAAGCATTTTTATACTGCAACCTGTCAGCATTAAGTGAGCACAGGTCTTCAAATTAATGCAATTAAAAGGACGCCCACATTTTTCCACCTCCCATTTTTTACATTTTATTTTATTTCATACAATTATTTATACAATTCAGTAATGAATTTTGATCTGATAAACATCCCATTGTCTACATTTCTCTAGTAGAAAAAATTACATTTTGCTGTGATCTTCTCTTATGGAGACAGAGCAAATTATCATTCAACCTTAGAGGGGTGCACAAACTTTTACATAGATGCCTAATTTGGAACCATTGTAAATTATGTAAATTATAAAATATATATATAATATACATATGTACATAAATTGTGATCTGTGATTAGGACGGTAATGAATCAAGAGCTCTGTCCAGTCAGACAAACAGAGCGAGAGAGAGAGCGATGTTTACTGATTGACTGACATACTGTAGATGCCAGCAAGGTAGGCAATACATACGTAAAATGGAAACTTAAAAATAAGAGGACTTGTGGATAAAAAAATATGTTATCTCTGCCGTTTCTGAGGCATAGCAATACATGAAATAGTTTTTTTTTCCCTTTTCTTTTCAAAATGTAACAATTTCCTTTGCTAATATTTCACAGATTTTTGGACACTGTATAGAAAATGTGTATAGACGTATCTATATGGTGCTGATCTTCAATCTTTAAGGTAAAATACAAGTTGAAAAACATATCAAGAAATATTAAGTATCACATTTTGGTTCAAAATAATCACAATATCAATTTAAGTCCACAGTGCACCTGTGAGCATACCCTGTATTAGGGGTCAAGGACTCAAAACAATGGATGGCCATGGGTACAATTTGACATCTGTAATAAGTAAGGCAGAAATCTATGGATGGGTAGGTTCTTTAAGATCATATGTAAAAAATACACTAAAAGGATGATCGCAAATCACTATTAAGGCAAATATTGCAAAAGCATGTATATTACAACATAAGGATTCATAAAATAATTTTCTTCTGAAGAACAAAATGGTCAATACTGTATGTGTTGTGAAGTGATCCATCAGCAGTGAACAGAAGGCAAGATATTAACAGAATGTGAAGTAGGTTGGGCATCAGCCTGAAAGGAGAAAATGTACAACACAGTAATAGAACCAGTCTAAATTCCTGATTCCTGTGTCTTCATACATGTTTTCTGCAGCCAAAATGACAGATTCATTAATAAGCCAAAAGCTTGCCATGAAGCCTTGAAATTGGTTGTCTACAAGATGCTGCTTGGTATCAAATTTAGAAACCCTGTTCAGAGGTATGCTCAAACAAATAAGCATCATCTGTTCTGTTGGAATTTGGCACCAGAGAGGCTTGTTTCTGTCTCAGTGCTTCCTGCCTCTTTCTTCATGCGCAATGTGGCTAATCTTGAAATCTGGCCAATACAGTCTGAGCTCATCTTCTTCAAGAGAGCATTTTGCACAGCCTAATTCTGACATCCCTGTTTCATCCTTCTTATACTGGGTACCTGGTTCATAAAGTGCCTTAGTCTTGAGATGGTGTTTTTATTTAAGCTGCATAACCGTAAAAAAAATAAAAGAATTACATTTTATATAACTGAAAAAAGTTAAGAATTTGCCAGTAAAAATGCATACTGCTATGAAGGTTGTAAATAGGTCATCAATAGAACAGTAAGGCAACCGGTACTGTTGTGTAAGAACTGGCACGGAAGTAAATTCCCTGTACCTGCTGTCAGGGCACATTCCAGCTGTGAAAATATTGTGTCGCAGAGTCTCCTTGACAGAGGCGTTCATGTCCGCTAACTAGCTGGATCCGATAATGAGCTTGCCTGCCACACTGAGACCATCTGTGCCTGCCAGCAGGGGCCGCAATGAAGCCGAGGTGTAATTAGAAAACAGAGCTGTGACAGAGATGATATCATTTCTGAAGTTCCTGCTCTATTTATACCTGTCTAAACAGAATAGTTCAGCAACAGATTTTGATCAACTACTGCAGATTAAAAGGGCAGAGTTGTCTTTTATTACAGAATTCATTCTAAACAGTTAGAAATGTGTTATTGTTAGTCAGAAATGAACAAGTTTGTGATTTAAACTCATGATAGAACCATAATTTGCTTTCACTAAAGATTCTGCATAAGAGTAAGACTTTTAATAATCTAACAGGACATTCTCAAGCCATCTTAATTTAATGAGTTAAGATGGAGGATAGAGCATAACTTGGCAGCATCATGTACAAGGTGGAAACCAACCCTGGAAGGAATTTCTGTCTGTAATACACTCTTTTACAATCACACACACAGACATTTTGGAACTGCCAAATCTTTAAGGATGAAGGAGAGAACTGAAGTGCCTGGAAAACACTGCGTGCGCGCACACACACACACACACAGAAATTCTACAAGCAAACTCCAAACAAACAATGGTGCAAGAATCAAACCCAAGGGGCTGAACCCATGATGCTGCACAAATTCTGCAAAGGTTGAGCTTTAGACATGAACTGAAACATATATCAATAAAGTTAATGTTTTGAAAATGTAATTATTCTTGAATTATTTGTTAAAAACCTATTGCTTTAAACTGCTTTTGATCTATATAAAAATGTCAAATATTTAAATTTTAATTACATCAGTCCTATGGCTTATGTATGGTATGTTTTCGCCAGTGTTCTGATATTCATACTGTACCCACTATAGGTTGGTCACTTATAAATATAACTGATGACTTCAAACTGCTAAGTGTCACCTAAATCAGTCTCTTAATGCTGAAAGTAAAAAAAATCCCTGTTGCTGGTCAGTCCCCTCTTGGACTTAAACTTATAAATGTATTTTTCCCAAACCCTGAGAAGACTGGAAACATAAGTTACCTAACATGCAAAAGCCAAAGGAATATATCTGTTGCCAGAAACCTATCATTTATCAGCACTACCTAACCAAACGGCTTCAGTCCTTAACTATGCTGCATATTAAAAGAGGGTCAACACTCATAAACCACTTTCTGTTAGCTCAGACAATAAGCTCAATCCATGTAGTCTCAAAGCATACATGGAATAAAGTTGCTACAGCCTAAACTCTGGACATGGGTAGTGTGGTAGACAGCAGGGACGCCTCGTTAATGAAAGGACTGGGGCAGCAGACATGAACAGAGCACTACCACCTCCTGAGTGCTAGATGGAAGTGGTGCCTCAGATTCCCACAGGGCTACAGGGGAGTTGAAGTTCGGCACAGCCATGCTGGGTTCCGTGGGGGCCACCAAAGATTGCTGCAGGAGCATTGGAGCCTTACTACATTGGGCTTCCACAACAACTAGGAGCTCTGCTTGCTACCAGGTGCAGCATAAAAGGGACAGCCTCACTTCACTTAGGGAGGCAGAGTCAGGAGGAGGAGTAGGATGAAGAAGAAAAAGAAGCAAGCTGGAGAAGTGGAGGCAGAAGGAGACAGAGGAAGATAAAGAAGAAAAGAAGCATGATGAGCTTCTTTATTTGTGCAGTGCTTTTGGCATTTCCCCTTGTAAATTAAAACATGTGTTGTGTTGGACTTGTGCCTGTCTGTATCAGGGTTGACTTGCTTGTGTGCCCCCTGGTGGTCTGTGTTAGTAAATCAGTGAAGTTGCTATTTCATATATTGTGTTTATGCATTTTGTATTGTTAAATACTTTAGCAACACCAATAATAATGACAGAAGAAATATTCTGCTTGTGAAAAATCGATCGTTGTGCCCAATGTTACATTCACCTTTGGTGTCATCCCACATAAAGTACACAAAAGCCTAGTACTGTAACATTACATAAAACCAATACATATACATAAAACTACAGAAAGCAGCTATATTAAATACATATCACACAGAGAGGAAATTGTTCAATACAAACACAATCCCCTAAAACATATACAGTATACACACCACAAAATACTGCCATATGTCTTGGCCTAGGCCCGATATACAGTGGTGTGAAAAACTATTTGCCCTCTTCCTGATTTCTTATTCTTTTGCATGTTTGTCACACAAAATGTTTCTGATCATCAAACACATTTAACCATTAGTCAAATATAACACAACTAAACACAAAATGCAGTTTTTAAATGATGGTTTTTATTATTTAGGGAGAAAAAAATTCCAAACCTACATGGCCCTGTGTGAAAAAGTAATTACCCCCTTGTTAACAAATAACCTAACTGTGGTGTATCACACCTGAGTTCAATTTCCGTAGCCACCCCCAGGCCTGATTACTGCCACACCTGTTTCAATCAAGAAATCACTTAAATAGGAGCTGCCTGACACAGAGAAGTAGACCAAAAGCACCTCAAAAGCTAGACATCATGCCAAGATCCAAAGAAATTCAGGAACAAATGAGAACAGAAGTAATTGAGATCTATCAGTCTGGTAAAGGTTATAAAGCCATTTCTAAAGCTTTTGACTCCAGCGAACCACAGTGAGAGCCATTATCCACAAATGGCAAAAACATGGAACAGTGGTTACCCTTCCCAGGAGTGGCGGCCGACCAAAATTACCCCAAGAGCGCAGAGACGACTCATCCGAGATCACAAAAGACCCCAGGACAACGTCTAAAGAACTGCAGGCCTCACATGCCTCAATTAAGATCAGTGTTCACGACTCCACCATAAGAAAGAGACTGGGCAAAACGGCCTGCATGGCAGATTTCCAAGACGCAAACCACTGTTAAGCAAAAAGAACATTAGGGCTCATCTCAGTTTTGCTAAGAAACATCTCGATGATTGCCAAGACTTTTGGGAAAATACCTTGTGGACTGATGAGACAAAAGTTGAACTTTTTGGAAGGCAAATATCCCGTTACATCTGCCCTAAAAGGAACACAGCATTTCAGAAAAGAACATCATACCAACAGAAAAATATGGTGGTGGTAGTGTGATGGTCTGGGGTTGTTTTGCTGCTTCAGGACCTGGAAGGCTTGCTGTGATAGATGGAACCATGAATTCTACTGTCTACCAAAAAATCCTGAAGGAGAATGTCCGGCCATCTGTTTGTCAACTCAGGCTGAAGCGATCTTGGGTGATGCAACAGGACAATGACCCAAAACACACCAGCAAATCCACCTCTGAATGGCTGAAGAAAAACAAAATGAAGACTTTGGAGTGGCCTAGTCAAAGTCCTGACCTGAATCCAATTGAGATGCTATGGCATGACCTTAAAAAGGCAGTTCATGCTAGAAAACCCTCAAATAAAGCTGAATTACAACATTTCTGCAAAGATGAGTGGGCCAAAATTCCTCCAGAGCGCTGTAAAAGACTCATTGCAAGTTATCGCAAACGCTTGATTGCAGTTATTGCTGCTAAGGGTGGCCCAACCAATTATTAGGTTCAGGGGGCAATTACTTTTTCACACAGAGCCATGTAGGTTTGGATTTTTTTTCTCCCTAAATAATAAAAACCATCATTTAAAAACTGCATTTTGTGTTTACTTGTGTTATATTTGACTAATGGTTAAATGTATTTGATGATCAGAAACATTTTGTGTGACAAACATGCAAAAGAATAAGAAATCAGGAAGGGGGCAAATAGTTTTTCACACCACTGTAGGTGGTAGCAATGGGACTATCCAAGAAAATACTTTGACTAATAAGGAAGTTTATGTAAGAGCTACACTGTACCGATTAATTATGTAAGTGAAAATTTGATGAGGTTATTAGTTATTTTTACAATAGCTATGGCCAAAGAAGAGGTAAAAACAAAAATACTAAAAGTAGAATCCTAGAAAATCGAAACCGTTGGAGGCCTACAGTCAAGCTCAGGAATTTAAAGACGTGTTAAACAAGGCCAGGTGGCATTCCAGCCTTTCTTGAACATTCTACAGTTTGATTATCCAAGTAACTATTGTAATGAATATTGATTGGCCTAATTCCAATACACCGTTGCAATTCTTATTTTTGAAATTATTAGGTTTGTTGTTTAGCTTTGGTGTGGTTACCACCATTTTGAGAGAGTTCTTGCCTGGTTGTGATGCTGTCATCGTAATATCCTGCAGATTAATATGGCTCTGCACAGCTTCGGATATCCAAGCCTATAATTTTTCAAATGACAATGTAGTGTGTTTATAAAATGTGATTTTTGATAAGAAATTTGTTTTCAAACTCATTCATTTTTTTGACCACAATTTTAAAGCGGTCCTTTGAATTCAATTCATCTCCTTTCCTGTTGTTGTTTTTCTTTAATTTTAAGTGTAAATAACTATCTGTCAAAACCATGGAGGCATAATAACCTGAACATTAGGGCTCCATCATTTGTTTGTACTGGTTTTAAAATATTTTTCTTTGTTGTTTAGGTGATTATTTTTGTGATGTCACCATTTTGTCACTCTGCTTCTCTATCTTTGTTGCAATTTTGTGTCGATCATTAAATTGCCATGTCCATGGTGTTTCACATAACAGTGCTTGTTGCAGGTCACATGACTCATTATGTCATTTTTGTTCCACTTAAAGGGTAGCTGTGTTACCTGGTTTAGCCCGGGTAATTTCCTAAGTCAATGGGCCTTGGTTATAGTATTGAGAGTTAATCATATGTATAAGAAGTACTATTTAAGTAACTGAGTTTTTGCAGCACCTGTTGACCGCATTCTTTAATTAAAAGTGTATACATTCCATTCTTCTTTTATTTTCTGGTTGGTAACACCATAGGCTATGCATAGGTGGCTTATTAAAAAGCAGACACGTAGCACAGTGCACCCACGTCGGTAACTGAAACTCCAAAAGTTGTAGATAAGCCTACACAATCCTCCAGCTCTGCGCCCATGTCGGGTACTCCAAACCTCTGCCTTCAACAAAATATACAGTCTGGCCTGCCTGACTTAAATATGGATAGCACATCCCAGCCCATTTTAATTAATTATCCCAAGCGCGCATTCGGAAAGACACTCAGATGTTTTAGTGCAAGCTGGTATCAGTCTTGACCATGGCTTGAATATTCTATTGTCAGTGATACCAGCTTTTGCTTTGCCTGCCGCAAATTTAGTGTTTCCACTTCGGACCGCGAGGACATATTCACCAAACACGGCTACACTAATTGGAAAAAAGCTCTAGAAAAAGACGGTGGCGGCTTCCACAAACACGCGTCTAGTAGCCTGTCCAGCACATCAGAGCCATGTCTGCAGGGCAAGAGTATCGGCGCTGGGCAGAGACGGCTGAAAGTATAGTTCAACTACTGAGTCCAACCCAGATAGAAAAGAATAGATATTATGTGAAAAGCATTGGGGAGGCCGTTCAGTTCCTAGCAGTCAATGAACTGGCTCTGCGTGGTCACAATCACGTAGGTGGGGAGGAGGGACTTTTCCTTAAGTTCTTTGATTACACAATCAAAAAAGATGCCAAACTTGCAGAAATTGTAAAATACATTCCAGACAACGCAAAATACACATTCAATATAATTCAAAATGAAATAATTGAGACTCTTGCCAAAATGGTGGTAAAAGATATCAGGACCAAATGAAAAAGCTGACTCTCCTGGACTTTGCATTAAAAGTGATGGTATATACCAATGATCACTGTGACATTGAGAATTTGTCTGTAGTGATTAGATTTGTCCAGAACTCCATCCCTGAAGATCACCTGATTGGCTTAATTGAACTGAATCAACTTGATGCTGAGTATATTTGTAACCAAATTCTTTCTGCACTTCTCTCTGAGCTAGGTTACAGCCCAGACAATTTAGTGTGTCAGTGTTTTGATGGTGCTTCCGTCATGTCTAGGACAAGGGGTGGCGTCCAGGCTTTGTTACAAAACAAAGTTGGTAAGTACATTCTATATGAACACTGCTACAACCACCAGCTCCATTTAGCAGTGATACATGCAATGGAATCAGAATCTCTGGCTAAGACGTTCTTTGACTGGTCAAATTCATTGAACACATTTTGTCACAGACATTATGTTTCACACACATACAATACACTCACACTGAAAAGACTTCTAGAAATACGATGGACCAGTCATTATGATGTCACAAAGTCCATTGTCAACAATGAGGAAGCTATAAGGGGGCTTCTCTCAGAGGTAGCAGAGGCTGACACTGCCCCTTTTGACATTTGCATAGAGGCATGTGGTCTTTTGAAAAAGCAGAATTTCTTTAATACAGGAAAATTCCTCCTTCATGTGCTTGGTGCGCTGAAACCAGCCAATGCAATTCTACAGGAACATGTAGTGGATTTGTGCACTGCTGGGGAGGTGGTGACAGCTTCACTGGCCAAACTGAAGGAGATGAGAAGCCACTCATTCTGGGAGGAGCATTTCTCTCAGTGTGAAAGTAGGCCTACCAATTCACTCAAAAGGAAACGGAAAGTTAATTCACAGCTTGATGATAGTATTGTCGTGTCTATGCTCAGGCATGGTGACTCTGATGAACAAATTGCTCCTAATCAGACTTTTAAAAGGGCTATGTTCAGCATTCTTGATAGAGCCATTGTGGAAATGGAGACAAGATTCTGTCAGAGAAATGTTGAATTATTGAGGGCCATATCGCTTCTCCTGCAAAAATCAGAATTATTTCTTGATCATTCTCTCCTGAAACCTCTTCAGGCACTTGCAGGCACAGAGCAAAACAGTGTGAGCTTGCAAAATGAAATTACTGTGGCAAAAGCAATGATGATCAATAAACTGCTTGCTGATGCTAATCTCTGTGAAGCGTGCAAATGCATTCAGTAGTACAAAGAGACCTTCCCTATGTTACATTCGGTACATGTCACAGCACTCATCATTGGCGTGTCTTCAGCTACATGCGAAAGCTCTTTCTCTACTTTGAACCACATTCTCAAAAGTGACTCACGCGCGCCTGTGTGTGTGTGTGTGTGACTCGTCCGCGCCTGTGTGTGTGTGTGTGTGACTCGTGCGCGCCTGTGTGTGTATCTCTCTGCACAGGGAATGCACAGGAAGAGACTGAACACGTGCTGTGTGGCCCCGCACATGCGCACTTCACCAGAAGACACACACACACGGACACTGGACGCACACAAGGATTATATTAAAGAGGATTATGTCTTTACTACTGTGGCAGGCTTCAGTTGGCTCTCTGCCTCACCACATCCCCAGCTTTGGAAAATACTCTCACATGGAACTGATGATGCTGGAATGCATGGATATTTTGAGACCAGTATGTGAGGGGGTCCTCTGGTCTTGCCAGGTGTGTCTCTCTTATATACCTATGAGATAGTAAAATCTTACTGATGATGATGATAGGGGAATGTAACTTTGGGCAGTACTGGGTAAATCTATAACATACAGTACCTCTGGATTTCCACCATGGCACTGTCAGATGCACTGCTTATGTGTTGTCAAAATTCTACATGGCTGTCCAAGGCCCACAAGTTGTAGTTTTCAATGGCTGATGTAGTTGCTCACCGTGTTAACTCAACTTCTGCGGTCTCATGGCTCATAAGGCCAGCACACTCCTGTGTCAGCCTTTCTGTGGTCAAAGAAATGATTTTTTTTTTTTTTTTGAGGTTACTGAGTTTGTCATGCAAGTTCTTTAATATATTGGTAGTGTAGCACTGATTCCATGACCCATTGTGAATGCTGTCCTGCAATCAGCTGCTTAAGCATCTATATAAGGGGAACTGCCTTGGAGCCCAACTCCCGCCTCTCCTCAGAGAGTTCTATTTCCTGATTAAAAGACCTAAGAACTAATAAACTGATTTATTGCCTAATTCTTCAGCACTGATTGGTGTGATGTCAGTGTTCAGAGATGCCAGTGCTGCCCACAGTGGTTCTCTGCTCATATAGGTGTTGAAACATTCTAAAGTTTCATCAAGTGTCCACCTCTTGCACAAGCTTCATTTGAGGCATACCCATATTTGATTGCACAGGACACAACTTTTCCTTTGCAGCTGTGCTTGATTTGAAGTGTCCCACAGTTTTGCAAGCCCTGCTGCATATATCTTCCAGCTCTGGGGTTTGGGAAAAGGGATTTCCTCTCAATGAGGTTTAGTATGAGTACAAGCAGTAAATGTGTCTAATGTTCAGCTGATTTACAGTAGCTACAATGTGGGCCCCATCAGTGACCATGCTACTGATTTTTGTCAGTTATTTCCCCCCTCTGCCAAGTTAGCAGTAAATTCAGCTATATGAGCTGCTGAGTGGATCAGGGGAAAGTGTTGTACCCCTAAAATTACAGCTACCAAATGTAGGCTGTTTTTCACAGTTGCATGTGATGGTGGGATATGCATCCATGTTAATGGATGTCTGATTTCAAGCTAACCACTGACGCCTGCTTTACTTCAGTCATGACCTTCTCTCTGGTGGTATCTTGCTTCCACCATTGCTATCACAGCTTTTCTATTTGGAATGGTGTAAGATGGATCGAGGATTTTAACAAAGTGGTGTATGTTTTTTTTTTTGTTTTTTTTCTCAACCATGGAAAAAGGCTGGCCATCCTTTACTATAATGTCTACTAAGGCCTCATCCAACCTCTGTTTTCTGGACTCTGTGTGGGAGTAAAGGTCATGTATCTGTTGGGTTGCTTTTTATGTTTTGATGAATTTATTAACATTTTTTATTTTGTGTGGTATTTTTATATATACAAACTTTATCTTACTTTGGAGAAATAATTAGCTTAATGTCAGGGTTTCCAGCAACAATGGGGTTACTGGTTTGCTGTGCCGGACTATAATCATGCCTGGCATGCAGGTGTCTCAACATGGATGATGCATTGTTGGACAACTGTTGTGTGTACAGCAAGTGTTGCACCTACTGTACACAGTAGTTTATAATTTAGACACAAATATATAATTTCCTGCTTATTTTCTTTCTTTAGGAAGCCTAAAATTTGTATATATTTTGTGTCTATTTTTTATTTTATTTTATATATAGATTTCACTTTTTTTTTTGATCAGGACATTATTTTTTTTGGAATACCAACTTTTTTTGTTTGTCTGACACTTCTCCAATCTGATCCTGGTCAGTCTTGAACTACAAGGTGCTTACTGTATAGTCTGGTGCCAACCTTGTCATTACCTGGGTGTCCCAGGAAGGTGTTGGTCATAATATTTTTTTCTTTATTATTATTTAGATATTCTTCATTTTCTGCCTTTGTGGATCTCGAGCTACAAAAATGTATCAGAGACCTTTGCTTCTATATTCATCGTAAAGTACTCTTAACTCAGTGCCTTCGTGCCTGAGTTTTTTTTTTTTTTAATAAAACTTTATGACTGATTTGTTAGTAAATACTAGCTTTGGCAATTCAGTTCTTGTTTATTTCTCCACTTTTTCAGATCCCTGCCTGCCAAAATATGATTAGGTATGTTTTATACAACAGTTTTACTGTAATCTTTCTCTCTTATAATAAAAAAAAAAATTGTGGGATGAGATACTTTCACCTCCCCTGAGATGAGACTTTGTGCGAAGAGATTTTCCCATGCCCAAGGCCAGAAATAAAAGACTGAGTAGATGACAAAGTAGAACAAATGTTGGCACAATACACATGCACAGCAGGTTAGAAATAACGAAAGTAATAATAATTTGAAAGTCTCAAAAAATGATCAAGATCACATTAGCGCAAACAAATTGAAATTTATTTGGTGAAATAACGGAACAGCGAAAAGAGATCGGAATATATTTTTTGGATTTAAACTTTAAGTCGGAGACATGTAGATTGTCTAATTCATGTTGCCATCAGGGAAAAGTAGTGTTTCTTCCCAATGAAGAAGCATATCCACGAGAATTAAAAGGTTTGGTGAAAGTAAAATCCACATACACTACCGGCAGAGAAGCAAAGTGGCTGGCATGTAGTGTAGGCCAGGGGAGGGTTGACAAATGAAGTGAGCAGAGGGTGAAGAACCCTTCTCTCTCTCTCTCGAAGTTTACCATAAAGTGACAATTTTTAGGTCTATGGTATAACTTCGTAGCAATTTTTTTTCTCTCTATCTACAACACATTTCAAAAAAAGTGAATGCTTTACCATAACTTGAAATTCATCCACTGTATATATACCAATATACCAATCAATGAAGCAAAAATAGTACATAATGTTGTCAAAATTAACACTAGTACTGAGTTTGCATTAATAAAATAACCACCAATAGCAAACATGTGTCATTTAATTACATACATTGAATTTTTCAATGTTTAAGGATGTTATGGCACATTGTCTGGAGAAGTAAAGTTTTGCTTTTGTGGTGTATGGTGTCCTAAAGGCCTGCCAGCCTATCGAATACCATCATAAATCAGCTTCTGTGACCTCAAAAAACCTTCAGTACGCAGGGGAAAATAAGTCTTTTTTTTTTTTTCCCTCCCAACCCAAACCAGGATTAATATGGCAAAAAGGGTGTGTCTTTATGCAAATATTAACTTTGGGAGTACTGAAACAGTGCTTTACATTTTTACAGATGTTTACCTTTGCTATTTAATAGTTTATTTTGAAGATGGAATGGGGGGATATTGATTTTTACATAACTTGGCTGTACAAAATGTATTAAGATGTATGGGTAATTTTCAGTAGAACATGAATGTTTTTTGAAAAGGTACAGTATATTACTTTCACTATTTATGGTATTCTACTTTACTATTTCTATTTTACCCAGTACCATGATTGCTTGGCTTCAGAAACCCTGCCAACCATACTGAAATCATTTTTCGAGGCCAAAGAACAGTTGGAAAATTTTTTAAATCATAATCATCATGACAGCTACCATATGCATAGTAGGAAGAGCCAAGTCCGCTTTATGAAGCAAACACAAGGTGAGGTCTGCATCTGTCTTGCCCATCGTGGTGCTAGAATCTGACGTGCTACATGTTTAGGCAGGCAAGTTAGAATTTCCGTAAACTCTTTACATATGACAAATTTTTAACTTTAACTATCCATTTCAAAATGTATTTGAACCTTAATAGTTTTAACAAATAGTTAATAGTTTTCAATACAATGTGGTCCAGATCTAATTATACAGATCGTCTGGATGACTTCGATTTATGCAGGGATGATTCCAGTTTGGTGTGAAGACGATTCTTCATGTCGTCAGTTCGCACACTTCTCGATGGTCCGGGATTTTTCAGGTGATTTTCTATGTAATTAACTGAAGTTTATAGTGTAATGAAAATTGCATAATTAGAACTTGACTACCCTATAGTTATAACAAACAATAGCTAAGAACTTTTTCCACTTTTACATTAGAACAGCCACACACCCCTCCCATCGTGCCAATTGCATCCCAGTTATTTTACAACAGGTCTGCAGTGTGTCATGTCTTATGAACATATCTTGAACTGTGTTTTCACTTATGTCTATTCCCTAGACTCCTAGTTCTGATGTGCCTATGGTTTTCTGCGATGATTTTATGTTTTCCCTTGAAATTCGGTTGACAGTTATGTTAATAAATTAGGTAGAGGCAATAAAGTAGAAAAACAAAGTGAATGAGAATGAATGTAACAGTTAGTGCAGTTAATGAACATCAGTTAAACAGTGTGATAAGCCTAAGCCACTTTGTGTCAAAAAAACAAAATGAGGTAACTGGTTTGCTTTTGCATATTCTGACCAAATAAAATGAAAGACCGGGAACCTTTCATTCATGTTTGGCATTTTATAGTGTGCATTGTTTCCTACAGGGTCTTTGTTGCTCATGTCGTGTTGGGCTGCTGCTAGAAGAGTCAATATTGACCTTTTCCAGACTGTCTGTAAGATCAGTTGCATTCATCCTAGCTGCAGTATTGAAGACTTGTTCAAAACATAATGTCCGGTATAGAAGCATCCATGCTTCCCTCAAGTTTTCTTGCAGGACCTGGCTTTCATTTAAATACAATTTTTTTTTTTTTTTCTCTTTTGTGGCATAGTGTCAAATATACAGTCTCGTGCAATATCCCTGCTACTGAATATATCTACCAACCATGAATCATTTTTATTTTAAAAACTCTAACCCTGATTTCATTTAGGTCTGATTGGATATTTATATTGATGAAGATTGAAGTAGGGTAGTGATGTACATCGGATAGCTGATTAGATTAGTTTAGAATAAACTTTGTTCCAAAGGGGAAATTTAAAAAAAAAATGTATACAATCTCCCAATAAACATATACTGTAACTATAATAAAAACAAACACCCCCCAAAAACACATATACTAGAGAGCGGCTGCTGCTCTGACAATAACTGGTGTGTAGTTGGTAGTAAGATAAGGTCAAACCTGCTTGGATTGTGCCACAGGTTTGCATTTAGTTATTAATATTTTGATTCAGCAGGTCCAGCTTGTAGTGTTCATGAATGGAAAAATCTGATGGACTCTTGATTCCATTGTTTGAATTCACTAGCATTCAGAATGATTCATTATTAAGGTGTTGGTACCAAGTGAATCATTTCTCTTGCTGAGTCAGCCAAGATGATGCAGCTTACTTTCCTGGGCATTAATATGGATAAATTCAGTTCACATTTCATTGGTTTGATAGTACATTTTAGTTTCTTAGTTTACTTCACAAAAAATGTGTGTGTGTTTGTGTGTGTCTCTCTCTCCCTCTCTGTCTCACATTTTCCACTTTGTCTGATGAAACCTGTTCAGCATTAAATAGCATATGAAATAAGAGGTGTAAACGGGTTCTCTCCAAAATTGTAGTACCTGAACTTGCCATAACTTTCTATGAGAGAACAGTTAAAACAACTTATATGAAAGCAATGGGAATGAAGTTAGGTCTGAATCTTTTCCATCTTACTTTTATGCTCGCTCTGGATCTTCAATTCTTTCATCTCCAGACAAGCTTGTAACTTTTATCCTTGCTATGGATCTTCACCCTTTCTCCCTTTTAATTTTCAAATGAACAGCACTTCCGATCAGGTTCAATTGGAAACGTTTTATGCGGCAGTGATCACAGTGCTAACAGGTGAATACAGGAATGTTTAGTATATCCCACTTTACATCTTCAGAGTCTCCTATATTCTCAGATGTTACAGACAAAGGCAGTCATCAGATCTTTTACGTTCATTGTGCATCTAAAGCTTCATTAAAGTGTAAATCCACCTCAAGTTCACAATACTGCCTTCCAGAGACTGACATGGAAGAGACAGATCGGCCAGAATCTCACGCTGCAGCATCAGCTCCAGTGGAAAGTGAAAATGAGAGCAAAAGCGCAAGTGAGGTGGGCAATGAGAACAATCCGATCGCAGGCAGATTATTAGAACTGACCATGGTCTCTCTATTCCTACTGTCAACAACTACTAGCACCCCCCAGTGACTCAACAGTATCATCTCCACTTCTGTGTACAGAAGATGGAAACAAAATGTTTGACCTGAAGGCAATGAATACTGTTGTGGGGGGCATATAAATAATATAAAAAAGGCTATAAAATGATGTAAAAGATTTTCACAAGAGAAATGGAAAAAATTGACAACAGAATAGACAAGCTGCTTTTGAATGTAAAAGAATAGTAGGTCGTTTCAAGTAATACATTTTCTGTAAGCTTTGAAAACATTTGAGTAAGAATTGATAGAAAAAATCCTGTAGAATAAAATTAGAGTACTTGGTGCTCAACTTGAACAAGTTTCATGCAAACATTTATGACTTGTATTGAAGAAGTTGAACAATTGACATCTGCCACTGACAAAAAAGCAGCTGCTATAGAATCCGAATGCAAAGTCCTTGGTGATAAACTTGCTGCACTTTAAGATAGATAGATATAGAAGGAACAAGATCAGAATCGAAGGTCTCCCTCAACACTGTGAAAGTCCAAACCCAGTGAAAATTCATACCTGAACTATTCTATGAAATAACTGGAGAGGACTTCAAATCGGACACCAAGATCTCAGCAGCTTACAATATACATGGATCAAATGCCTCAAAACCGAGAAGCCTTATTGTCTGTTTCAACAAATTACAAGTTAAAGAAAATTTTATGTTGATTCTCGGACAGAAAGAGATATTTGAAAAACACTAAAAAAAATCCCAACAACAATCTAAGTAAGATCATGAGTCGTACCTTGTCCTGGTTATGCAAAGAAGATGCTGCTTGCAACTTGTAAAGTGACTTTTGCCCTTTTTTCTTTCCAGTTACAATATTAAAATATATATAGTTTATAGTGGTTTGTTTTGCTTTGAATGTGCTCTGTCTCTTGGCATGTCAGAGGATTTAGTCTTTGTAAAATGTAGCCTAGTCTTACTTGGGGGGAGTGGGCAAGTTACTTCTTATTTGTCCTTTCTAACCTAACAACTGTAACTGCCAACGTGCTAAGCTCCATAGACACAATACTCTGCAACACTATGAAATCAAGGTTAAAGTTATCATATGAAACAATGTACTATTAAGTTTACAAAATGTCCTCAAAAGTTCAGAAGCAGTGTCTCTCTGACCAAACCGTGAACTTTGTGAGCTGGAATGTCAAAGGTCTCAATCACAATCTAAAGAGAAAAAAAATATTTTCTCACCCAACCATTGTAAATGCCAAGTTAGTATTTCTTACAAGAGCCTAACTTAATAAGTAAGGATCAGTTTTAGCTGCAAAGAGAGTGTATTGGCTAAATCATTCATTTCAGTTATACAAAGAAAACAAGAGATGTGGGAATCTTAATACTGTGGAAGAATAATTTTAGAGTAACACAGCATTAATCTGAAAGAAATAGCATAAAGGGTTAATACATTTCCAAAGTCTGTGCGGGCATAACAGGAAACAAGATAAAAGTCAACTGAACAATGGAGTCAAAAATTTAATACACAAAATGTACTGAAAGATGACTAAGAGATCAGATGACCTGTATTCAACAATACTGGACAGTTGTTATATACACAGAAATTTCAAGGGTGGTGGCTCAACCAAAATGGTATAAGAATATTAAGATAAATAATAAAATACTTTTTATATAGATCAGTTGGGTGTAAACCAATGAACCAATGAAAGTGCATGTATGCATTGATTGACATGGTGTATAAATTTAATAGTTTGTAAAATTAATCTGTATCCTTTGTTTCTATGATCATGTTGTTGAAGAATATTCCTTGTTTAAGCATTAGCTGAAGAGTAATAAATGATACAGATAGACAACCTTTTTGTCTGCCTGATTACCGACTCAAAGAAATTTATCCTCAGCTGGGACAATTTTGATAAAACCTTTAAGTAAGATGTTGACTTCTAACATGGAAGGGGTGGGATTGTGAACAAATTTTCTACCCTCCATCTCACATCAGCAGGGAGAATTAATACTGTCTAGAACATCCATCCTTAGTTTCTATTTCAGAGCGTCCCTATATACATGATCAAATCATTCTTTAAGAAATTCATTTATTTGAATTTCGGAACATTCACACATCCAAAGGGTGACTCTGGAACTACCTTAAGCAGAAGGGGGCATGGCACTACCTAACCTTCAGTTTTATTGCTGGGTGGCAAATATAGAAGCTATAAACACATGGAGCCTCATGTAGAAATGGTGTGTACGCCCAAAAATGTTGCATTATGCCATTTCCTCACACGCTTTGGGATGTATAAAACCAAAACTTTTCACCAAGCATTAATTACTGTCTTTACCAAGCAAAACAAGGACTTATTACAAGGAGTATCATACAGACCAAGTAACAGTAATGTTAAGATAGTAATGTTAAGATACTCTCCAAAGTCCTAGCTAGAAGGACTGAGAAAGTGCTTCCTTCGGTAATATTGCAAGACCAAACTGGATTTATTAAAGACAGACACTTGGCTTCCAATATACTGTATATTGCAATATATTCACCCACAAAGTCTAACACCCTGGAGGTTATGATATCGTTGGATGCAGACAAAGCATTTAATATGGTTGAATGGAACTACCTTTTCACTACATTGCAGAAATTTGGGTTTGGCCTGAACATTTGTACATGAATCAAACTACTGTCTACTAGTCTAGAAGCTTCAGATTGGATTAATAACATTATTTCAGACTCCTTCATTCTAGAATGTGGTACTAGACAAGGATGCCCCTTGTCACCACAGCTTTTTGCAATTGCCATACAGCCACGGGCAGTTGATTGTTGAAATGCTTATGAGATAAAGGGGATTATTAGAGAAGGACTTGAACAGAAAATGTCTCTATATGCAGATGATATGGTATTATATCTACCAGATCCATAAAATACTGTGTCTGCAATCCTAACAGCATTAACAGAATTTCAAAAGAGTTCTGGTCTCAAAATTAATTTGAATAATTGTGCTCTTTCCAGTGCACTCTCAAGCACACAATATTAGACTGGACACTTTCCCTTTTATCATCGCAGATAAGTTTAAATACCTAGGGGTAAACATAAATCTCTTTATCAACAAAATTTTCCTGACTGCATGGGAAAAAATTAGCAAAACTTGCATAGATGATGTACCCTTCATCTCACTTTAGCTGGAAAAATTAAAGTGAGATGCCAAGATGAATATCATTCCTATGTTTCTTTTTCTATTTCAGAACATTCCAATGTACATCAATAAATCATTTTTAAGAAGTTAGATTCAATCATAATCTCATTTATTTGGAATTCAAAACATCCATGTATCCAAAGGGTGACTCTACAAAGACCGAAGGCAGAAGGTGGCATGGCTCTACCTAACTTTAAATTTTATTACTGGGCAGCAAATAATACAAGCTATAAAAACCTGGACACTGACACAAATTAAATTAACATACACAGGTTTGGTCCGCAATAGAAATAAAATCCTGCAGTACTTCTTTATATTCCTTACTTTATACCCCAAATCAATACAAGTTATCTATACTAATAAAAGGCAAAGCCCTCACTGACTCACTCACTCACTGACTGACTGACTCACTCACTCATCACTAATTCTCCAACTTCCTGTGTAGGTAGAAGGCTGAAATCTGGCAGGCTCGTTCCTTACAGCTTACTTACAAAAGTTGGGCAGGTTTCATTTCGAAATTCTACGCGTAATGGTCATAACTGGAACCTATTTTTTCGTCCATATACTATAATAGACTTCTGCTCGATGGCCGTGGGAGGCGTAAGTGCCTGCCTATAAAAGGCCGTCCGTCAGCGGCAATCCAATAGAAACACTGCCGCTAAATATTCATGGGTGAAGGACTGTGCTTATGCAGATGAAGATGAGATGGTCAGGGTGGTGTTTGGCACAAACTCAGCGAAACTGCGAGAGAAACTTTTAAGTGCCAGGTCTTAGCTAACATTAAATACAGCCGTGGACATCGCATGAGATGGCACCAGCACAGCTGGGAACCTTTGATGCATGTACACCGAGCGGCTCACGTGAACTGACGCAGTGCACAGACAAAAAGCAACAGTTCCAAAGAGTGCTGAACAAAAACCAAATTACACAATTGAGAAGGCAGCAAAAAAATATGAAGCGTGTGATACATACAAGCATAGTCATAAGTGTAACTACTACAGAAACAAAGCACACGGTGGAAAAAGTCAATGTCCCGCTAAAGGAAAACAGTGTAAAAAAAAACCCGTGCATGCAGTGTGTCACGTCTCAAATAAAGAGGAAGACGAGCTGTTTATTGATGCAGTAAGAAACGAATCGATGAATGAAACCTGTCATCTTTACAACGATTGACAAACACAGAATGTAACTTTAACACAACACATCCTACAAATACGAACCTTATTGAAAGAAATAATGATAATCAAATCCTTGATGACAGCAACACTCATAGCACTCACAAAACAATTACTGTATATTGACAATCATGTTACGTTATTTTTGAAATGTTCCCTTTTCTTTTTCATAACTTCTTTAACACACGCAATGGAAGAGGCTTTGCCTCTTGCTCCAACGTCCTAGGTTTGATTCCCGAAAGGGGGTGCACTGAGCATGTACGCCTGATGACCCCAAAATTAGGGCGATACATGTGTCGTGTACTCTTTGCATTATTTCACAGTAAAACTATTTCAATATATATATACATACATATATATACACACACATACATATATATCAGTGTTTCCCGATTCATTTTACCCTCGCATCCCCTTGGTTTGAGACGTATGAAAAAATATGCGGTTAACGCAGAAAGACAGATCACCAATTGAAGCTTTATGAATAATGGATACTTTATTCGCCATCAATGATTGTTTTGGTACAGCCATACTCAGTGTAATCATTAGATGAATGGTAAAAAAGTAAGAGTGAGGGGAGGGTGACTTATTGAGGCATGCAGGCGAAACCACAATAGCATGAGGGCTCGATGTAGTGCACGTCAACTCGATCTGAATTGCGCGATCGCATTCGAAAAAATATATCTTTTCAAGTTCTATTTAATCAACAGAAATATCTTTGGTTGGAATGTAAGGCGAATTTACTCTTTACATTTCTATAGTGAAGAAAAATTTATGCAATGATGCCTACATTTAACTTACATTCCTACCAAAGATATTTCTGTCGACTAAATAAAAATTCCTTCTATTTAAAATTTAAATAGAACTTAAACAGATATGATAGTTCATAATATCCATGCAGACTTGCACGTAAGAGCGGGAGTCATCTGTTTTAACAAACAGTGTATTGCACTGATACAAAATAGCCTGCCCATTTAATTGTTTAGGAATAGATAAATAAATTAAGATTTTGTACAAATAATGTTTTTCATTTTTCTTCCTTGATGGATTTTGGCACCCCCAGCAACAGTTGCTTGCACCCCAAAGAGTATATATATATATATATATATATGTGTGTGTGTATATGTATATATGTAGATATGTATTGTAAACAAGGCGCTTTATAGCGCCCGACCATATAGAATAGGCAGAGGCACGTGTTCACACTCACAAATATTTATTTTTCTTCAGCTGTGTGACACGTCTTCCCGTGCCACACAGCCCAAACACAGTCCAAAGCACAAACACAAAGAAGCCAAACACAAATCCCACACTTTCCTGCTCCACCACTCCTCCCAGGCAACCTCGTCCTCTTCCTCCCGATTCTGGCCTCGATTGCTGGGAGGCAGGCCTTTATGCCCCACCCGGAAGTGATCCAGGTGCCTGACCAGCTGGTCTTAATTGCATCTCCGGGTGGGGCTGATCCAGTGTGGTGGCTGGATCTCTGCAGCACCCTAGCGCCACCCCATCTCCCAACCGGGCTGCTGTGGTGGACTCCATGTCCCATGGAGCCACGGGGAGATTGAGGAGGAATCCAGTGCCAGGAGACTGCCCCAAGCGCCCGGGAGGTATTGCAAAGTCCATGATGGCTCCCCGGACGATGCATCAGAGGCGCCCCGGCCGGGCATGGGATCACATGGCCCCTCCCTCAGATGAGGCTTGTGGGGCTCATCGGCCTAGGGCCGGTCTTCTCCAGGATGGGGAGTCGGCATTCCTGGTTCCGGCTGCGCCTGTAAAACAGAATAAACAGGTCTGGGGCGTTGCCCGATGTCCCTGCCAGACATGGCCACCGCGCCACAGTCATGACTCCTCCAGTACGGCCCTCTGCATGCGGAAGCAGGCGGGGAACATCTGCCCTTCGCCCCTCCGAGGAGGGCTTGTAGTTCGCCCCTCTGCAGTGCATGCTCCAATCAGGCATACTGCTCTATGTACGGGTTTCCGGTTTCTCTTCCGTTCCCCTTTTCCTTTGGGTCGCACTGGCGGTCTGAGTCCCCCTATGAGAAAAGGAGGGACCCCGCACCGCCTGCGTCCCTTTGGACTGCCGCAAGACTAGCGGTCGGGGGGTTGTTTGGCAGCCGGTTTCCACCTGCTGCCTCCCCCGACGCCGTCCGCCTTGCTGTCAGTCATCACAGCAGCCTCGTGTGGTGGGCGGGTCCGCCTGACAGGCAGTACTACTGCTGCCGCGCGTCCGCCCCTTTTCTCTGCGGTGCCGGCTTCACTTATGCATGGGAGGCTGGCCACCCGCCGCCACGGTATTCAGCTAGGGCCCGCGGGATACCGAGCTTCTTCTCCATCCGACAGGACCTGAAAAATGTAAAGGGACTGTGACTCATCTCCCCACAGCCCAAGAAACATTAATAGTGGCGGCGGCGGTATATGCCAAGAAGACCCTGTATATGTAGTCTATATGTATGTGATATGTATATATATATGTTTATATGTCACCCCGAGCTGGCTGTGTCATGCCATATATATATATATATATACTAGCGTGGCGGCGTCTGCCAGTTGGCCTCTGTGTCCGCCCGGCTTTCTTCTTCCCCATGACAAAAGCGCCTGCAGCAGCTCCTCGGCGGCGGTTGGGTAGTCCCGCTGACTTGCGTGTGCCTGCTTGCGGCCCCTGCCGCGTGTGCGCGCTTGCGGCTCCTGCCGCGTGTGCGCGCTTCAGTGCGCTGTGCTGTGCAGTCCTGCCCGACTGCTTGCCTGTATATATACCGTGCCCGTGCTGTTGCGCCGCTATGCGGGTATAGGTTCCGACCCAAATGGACGGGCGGGATCCTGCCGATACGCCATATATATATAGGCAGAGGCACGTGTTCACACTCACAAATATTTATTTTTCTTCAGCTGTGTGACACGTCTTCCCGTGCCACACAGCCCAAACACAGTCCAAAGCACAAACACAAAGAAGCCAAACACAAACCCACACTTTCCTGCTCCACCACTCCTCCCAGGCAACCTCGTCCTCTTCCTCCCGATATATATATATATATATATATATATATATATATATATATGGAGCCACGGGGAGATTGAGGAGGAATCCAGTGCCAGGGAGACTGCCCCAACACTCATCACTCACAACAGTATGTATATGTTTATATATGTGTGTGTATGTATATATATATATGTATTTGTGTGTATATATGTGTGTGTATGTATATATGTGTGTATGTATATGTATGTGTATATATGTAGATATGTATATATATATGTGGATGTATGTGTATATATGTATATATATATATATATGTATGTATGTATGTGTGTGTGTATATATATGTGTATATGTATATATGTATGGATATGTATATATATATGTTTATAGTGACAAAACAATTACATTGACAATTAGTGACAAAACAATTACATTGACGTTATTTTCAAAATGTTTCCTTTTCTTTTTCATTACTTCTTTAACACACTACTTCTCCGCTGCGAAGCATGGGTATTTTGCTAGTCGTTAATATACTAACAACCCAACTGTGCTTAATTCACTCAGAAAATGGAAACAATGTAGGAAATACTTCAAGATAGAGGAGCTTTTATCTGTGGCACTTCTGCACGATAATCACACTCTCAAACTACGCAGTTTTTAATGTCTGGAAAACATTCAGGATTAAATCACTTAGAGATCTGTACATAGGCAGCATCTTCGCATCCTACGAACATTACACTGCAAATTTCACTTTTCAGCAACACATTTATTTCACTACCTCCAAATCAGAAACTTTGTTAAACAAACCCTGCCCAATTTTCCACACCTCCCACCAATCTCTATTCTGGAAGAAAATATTGATCAATCTTGATGACTCAGACAGCATTTCCATAATATATACAACTTTTTACACCCCTCCCTTTCAAAGATCCCAGAATACAGTGGGAGAAGGATCTCTTACTCAACATTTCAGAAAAGGAGTGGAAGGCAGCCTTGCACAGAATTCACTCTAGCTCCATATGTGCAAAACATATAACTTATTCAATTCATATATTGAGCACATCTGTCTAATTTAAAATTGTCCAAAATGTTTCCAGGGCAAGATCCAACCTGCGAACGTTGCAATCAAGTCCAAGCCTCATTGGGCCATATGTTTTGGATGTGCACCAAATTAACATTATTTGGAACAAAATCTTTAAATTCCTCTCAGACAGCCTTGGAGTCACGATTCCAAAGTGGAGAAGGACAAACGAACTGTAATTGCCTTTACTTCACTATTGGCACATAGACTTATCTTGCTCAACTGGAAGAATCCTAACCCACCTCTTTTAAGTCAGTAGGTAACTGATGTTATATACTATTTGAAACTGGAAAAAAACAAATTCTCACTGAGAGGATCTGTACAAACCTTTTTCAAAACCTGGCAGGATCTAATCAATACCATTTCAATTAGGAAGTGGATTTTCTTTCCTTTTTTTATTCTATTTACTTATTTTTCATACTATTAAAGTTTCACTATGTTGTCCTAGCCCTCTCTCATGGGTGGGGGTTGAGTTGTTTTGAACCTAGTTTTGTTAAACGTGACTTGCTTGTATGGATTGTTATTTTGATTCTATAAATTCACTTAAAAAACAAAAACAAAATTTTGGCGTAAAGCCACACACATTTTCATGGTAGTCCCCTACCTTGGGTATGCACATTTCTACTCAGTTTTAGAAACTGGGTGGCACCCAGTATCAAAGCATTGCTACTGTTTCTGTGTCATCTACCTTTCTTTATCAATTTGCATCAGTGATGCTGGATTTATTAAATACACTGAAATTATTTGCATATCATTTTTAAATTTAATTCACTTGATTATAATCATTCTGTAACAATATAATAGTGCATTGAATGGCCAAACTTTTCCAACTACCATAGCTGCTTTAGCGTTGTTAGAAGACATCACAAATGGAAGAATTAGAAGAGAGTGCGTATTTATAGATGATGATGATGACTGGCTTCTATTTCGATTTCAATTTCCAAGAGCTATCCTCTTGGAGCTTTGTACCAAACTGCCACTGGCTTTACAAAGGCAGACTTTGAAGAATTGTGCTTTACATGCTCCTTTGCAAGTTCTGTTCACTCTCAGGTTTTTAACCACAGGAGATTGTCAATGTGAACTTGCTGACCGTTCGAATATTTTATAAACATCACAGAGTTGCGCCATGCCAGGTGTATAAGATGATATAATCCACTTGTCATTCAGATATATAAGATTTTCTTATCTTGTGGTTGAACTGCAAAACATCAAAACGCAATTCGTAGCAATGTCCAGTTTTCTAAATGTAATTGGAGTGGTCAGCTGCATGCTTATTGCTATTGCATCAGCGCCGGACAAGTTACCTCAGCCAGGGATGAATCACCAAAAGAATGAGCTGGCATTACATTATATATAGCTGGAGAACCTATAAAAACAGCAGCTTGGTGCAGTCACAGGTGCTTTATCCAACTAGTGCAGCAAGATGCAAGCAGTTCTTTTAAAGATAATGAGTTACCTCAAATAGCCACATAAAGAGAAGAGAATCAGTTCATTATTTTGCTTGCCACTGATGCTATACTGTATAGTCCACAGAAAGTGTATCACATTATGCAGGCATGTAATGTCCTGCTTGCCTGTACATGAAGAAATGCGGTATGATGAACCTGACTCTGATACATCAAACGATTAGCCAAATCGGACCGCGTTACAACTTTGTTTGAATGTAATTAGAAGAATGTAAAAACAAGTAATCAAATGCAGCATTTATTTTTTAACCAATTCATTTAAATTGTGGTCAATATCACATAGTACAGCCCTTATATACCTCAGTTCATTGGCCACATTGCTTATAGTATCCACTATTGCATTTTGTGACTCCAAAACAGCGTCCGTCAGCACACAGCCAGATGGTCACCCCGCAGTTTCCGAGCCAGAGATGTGTGCACAGCCAGCGTCCAAAGATGAGGTGGGCACAGCAGTACCATGACCGCATGGAGTCGCATCATCTGCATGGGGGTCAGCGTTTGTAATATTGTCTAAAACAGAATAAACAGACAGTGGGCCACAACTTGCCTTTTCACGCCGACTTTAATATCTAAGCGCTACTTTTTTTTATTTTGGGAACTGTGCAACTTTATGAATTTGAACTTTTGAGTGTTTCTGCCACGTAGTCTCACTCCATAACTTTCCTTCCTTCCTATACCACTGCATAACCCAGTAAACAGTGCATTTTTCCTTCCCTCCACTTCGCATTCGCTAAAATTCTTTGTTTTTCCATGTGATTTTACCATTGTCTTTTAACAAAACACCGAATGTAAGGTCAGATTTATATTTACTGGTATATTAAAATAAGCAAAATTCTGTGTGAAGTCGGGGTGGGGCTGTAGCCATGTGCACATGCGTTAAACTTCTTGTTCATTAATATTTATACGAGGGAAGTGCATGGAAATTGGTGTATGCACAGTTTTATGCATGTGATTTTTTTTGTGCGTATGCACATTTCAGTTTTTGTCCATTTGTCGATGCTTTAGTGTGAATTCTACACACAGCATTATACATGAGGCCCCTGGACATTGACACAGATTGATGAATATACATAAGCCTTGTCGGCAATATAAATAAAATCTTGCCATACTTCTTTATACGTCCTACTTTGTGCCCAAGTAAATACAAGTTAACATCAATATACTGATAATCCAATTGTTCAATCAATCACTCAGAATATAGAACCAATGTAGGAAGCACTTTAAGAGAGAAAAGCTCTTATCTGTTGTACCTTTACAAGATGATCACCTTTATCTACCCTCTCAAACCTACACAATATTTTTAATGTTTGGAAAATGTTAGGGATTAAAACATTTAAGAGATTTGCATATAGATAATGTTTTTGCATCTTATGACCAATTACATTTCAAATTTAACTTCCCAACACAATTTTTCAATTACTTTCAAATCAGAAACTTTATTAAAAGGAAGTTCCAACCCATTTCTATTTCAGAGGCAATACTACTCAGTCTTGAAGACTCAAAGAGCATCTCAACAATACATAAAAACATTCCTTTCAAATATCCTAGGCTAAAATGGGAAAAAGATCTTTCATTTACCATCTCTGAAAAGTAATGGAAAGCAGTCATGCATAGAATGCACTCCAGCTCCATATGTGTAAAGCAATTAGTCGTATAACTTAAAATCCTTTATCATGGATACTTATCTCATTTGTAGTTGTCCAAAATGTATTCATGGCAAGATTCAACGTGTATATGTTGCAATTTGACTCCAGCCTCACTAGGCCATGTTTGGGCAGGCACAACGTCAACATCATTCTGGACAAAAATCTTTGAATGCCTATCAGACAGCCTTGGTGTCTCAATCATTCCTAACCCATTAACAGCCATGTTTGGTGTACTCCCAGATGGGCTTATAGTGCAGAATCGACACATTGATTGTAATCACTTATACCACACCACTAGAACATAGACTTACCTTGCTCATCTAGCAGAATCAGAACCCACTTGTTATAAGTCACTGGGTAACTGACATTCTATACCAGGGATCTCGAAAACCGGTTCTGGAGAACCACAGTGGCTGCAGGTTTTCATTCTAGCAATCTTCTTAATTAGTGACCAGTTTTCATTGTTAATTAACTTCTTTTGCCTTCGTTTTAATTAACTTGACTCGGGCTTAGTTGTTTCTTTTTCCTTAATTACCAGCCAAACAATAATGAGACACAAAACAAGCCACCACATGACCTGGGGGGTATTTTTCGTACGTGGATTACTCATTTAGCCGGATGTAATTGTTGATGATTTAGCATGATCCTGGATCTGTCAGTTTTTCGAAACTCTTGCTGGATGTGTTGTCACAGCAGCAGATCCAAATCCTCGTTCTATGTAAACAAGGATTAGCTTACACACTTAATCAGTTTCCGTGCATGGAATTCATTCAGTCATGGCTTCACCATTCATGAATGAGCAACCAATTGATATCGGTGCACAAATTATAAGAGAATTTCATAGAGAGAGGGTTTTGTGCGATCTGCAAGATCCTTATTGCTATTGGAGGAAATTTTCAAAAGATACCGCTTTAGCCGAGGGGGAATATTGTTCCTCAAAGATTTATTAGCACCTTATATTCGAAGTCAAACTAGGCGAAGTCGGGCTCTCACAACCACATAGGCAGTATGCATTGCTTTGAGTTTTTTTGCATGCAGCACTTTTTTATATACTGTAGGCGATGCGGAAAAATCTATCTGAAAATGCAGTTTGCCAGGCAATTTGTAAAGTCTGTTTAGCTCTGAAATATTTCCTTCAGGTTTTCATAGTGTTTCCTGTGTTACCCCTTGTGCATATTAAATCTTGAAATTCTTCATATCCTTCGAATAAAAGGTCCTGCTCCGCTTGTGTGAAAAAAAAATGTGCCCGTTCTT
Organism: Polypterus senegalus; assembly: GCF_016835505.1. Classification (NCBI taxonomy): domain Eukaryota; kingdom Metazoa; phylum Chordata; class Cladistia; order Polypteriformes; family Polypteridae; genus Polypterus; species Polypterus senegalus. Next base: position 91,283,338 of record NC_053166.1, on the reverse strand, counting down.
TCGTCATTTTGTTGCAGCCTATCAAAGACTTGCTGATCATGTTTTCTAGACTCAATATATATGGGCTTTCCAATCAACTTGGGCGCGTGCATTCATCTCAGATGATTAGATCCAGCTAGACTGATCTACTACACAGCTGCGTTTGAAAAACCAACTTATCCCGAATCAGTTTCAGTGGCATTAACTCGTCCAAAATGAGGCATCTGATCTCGGATGATTTAAACGATGTACAGAAAATAACCCCCTGCTCTGAGAGGCAGTAGGGACGTGCAGATTAACGGGTCTGCATTGACAGCAACTCTTCACTGTGGTATAATTGGTATTCAAAAATGTATGATAACAAGCCAGAAGACAAATCTTAACATTATTAATTAATAACATTAATAAATTACATTTAAACATGCATAACTCTAAATTAAAAAAATGCTTTGTGTGCCTGTTCTGTTGGTGACAACTTTGATTATTCCTGTTATTAGGCCTCTTTTTTTCTTATATGCACTATTTCTGAATAGGACACCAGTGTACACACCTAAGTCACTCTTATGGTGAATCCATCCATGCTGCCTGTTTTTTAGATACTGTATATGTATTAAATTGTGTTCAGCTTAATACTGTAGCCTACACTGTAAAAAACGTCAGCAAATTTAATTGGTAAAAATACTGTAAATGGTGAAAGTAAAAAACCTTTTCTGCAAAAAATGAAAGTTACCTTATGTTCTACTGAAAATTACCTGTACAGTATATCTTAAACAATACATTTCATTATTTTTTACAGCCAAGTTCTGTAAAATCGATATTTTTCTACCTTCAGAATACAGTATGCTAAATACCGTTAATTGATGCATTACAGTTACACTGAAAAATTCTGCTAATTTTACAGTGTAAAACTGTTAAATAGCGAAGGATAAACAACCATAAAATGTTAAACGGTAAAGTGCTGTGTCAGTAACACCGGTTATGATATTTGCATATGGACACGCCCCCTTTTTACAATATTGTTCCTGGTGAATGGCATACCTTTCAATAGTAGGGAAAAAAACTTAAACTAAGTTAGCAGACTTATTTTTCCCTGTGTGCTGAAGGTTTTTTTGAGGTTATGGAAGCTGATTTATGGTGGGTTGTATTCGATAAGTAAGACACCATACACCACAAAAGAAAACTTTACTTCCCCACCAGACGTGCCATAACTTCCTTAAACATTGAATTGTTTTTAATGTGTATAATTAAATGGTACATGCTTGCTATTGGTTGTTGTTACTTTATTGATGCAAACTGTGTACTTGTGTTTGACCCTGACAATACATATTGTTTATTGATTGTCATATTTACTACCCAATATGAATTTCTGGTTATGGTTAAGCATTCCCTTCTGTTGGACTTTGTTGCAAAGATCAAATAGTTTTTACTACAAAATTATACTGTAGACCTAAAAATATTGTCACCTTATTGATTACAGTAAAATTTTGGCAACCCAGCTGGCAGCATTTTACCATAAATGTGACATTATTTTTTAAAGTGTACCGTAGACCAAAAAATATTGTCACCTTCTTTTTTATGGTAAAATTCTGGTGACCCCAGCTGCCAGTTTTTTACCGTAAATTTAACATTATTTATATAAACTTATTTATTATTATTATTTATATATTAAATATATATGAATTTATATAAATTATTATTTATATAAATTTAACATTATTTTTTTACAGTGTCTTAAGTGTTTAATCCTACAATAACAGCCATAATTTTATTTATTTTTTTAATTAGCCACCTTTCTACAGTTAACATCATTTAAAGATATAAGCTTTATGGGATCCTTAAAATATTTTAGTTTCCTTTAAGAATTTGAAGTTAAGCAACTTGTTTCCTTCTCTTTGCTTCAGGGCTCTCAAACAACCCAGTTGATCTTGAGAAGAGACGGCAAATTTATGGGAAGAACTTCATCCCACCGAAAAAGGCCAAAACATTTCTACAGTTAGTTTGGGAAGCACTACAGGATGTTACCCTCATTATCTTGGAGATTGCAGCAATTATCTCTTTGGGTTTATCCTTCTATCAACCACCTGGAGAAGAAACCGAAGGTAGGTAGGCACATTCTTTAAAACACACACACAAAGCTTGGATATATTCATATATAGGATTTATCAATCATTTTGAAAAGGGCACATTACATTCTCCTTCTTTTCAAGTTATACTGATTTTTATTTACTTGTTTGAAAGATCTCATATTCTAAGCATCTGCCTCTAGACTGATTCAGAAATATCTATGTTGTTTGTATGTTGTGGTAACCAGGAATGCTGCTTGTGACGTCTTACTGGTAACTTATTCATCCACTGCATGATACTTTAAACACTGCACTGCAAATGTAAAACAGCATTTTATTCGACTATTTAATAGTGTCACAATAGTGTCTCAGTGAATGGAACAACATATCCACAACTGTTAACACATCCTTTTTTTGGGCACTGATATATCATTTGGGTTTGTAAATCAACTGAAATATATTTAAATCATGGAACATGCATATTGTATCAGGTATTTTTTGTTGTTGCAGGGCCTCCTGCTAATCTGTATTTTAAGATAGGCTAGAGGCACAAATAAAATTGCAAGCCATATAAAATTATTTATGGTAAGCTGCTCAGGTGCAGATAAATGCTTGCTGGTCCAAACTAAGAGAAAAGCAGACTTTGATAGTGAACTTGTGGTAGGTCCATAATTAGTGATTTTGCTTTACTGCATCCCCTTAAAATGGCTGTCCAAATCTATTTTGGTGGAGGGTTTTAACATATTGTAGATGTAATTTACAAGAACAAAGTTTTGGAGGGCATGAATTGAACTATACGATTATTTGGTGGTCATGTTTTTGGGTCACTGCCAAACCTCCACTCAGTATACTGTATGTCTGTTCTTTTCTTTTTTTCCATCACTGTAAATTCAGATTTAACAACATATGCTAAAAACAAAATTCCTGCTTTATGTTTTCTGCCTATCATCTTAGTTTTTTTTCTTAGCACCACATCTCACTATATTTCTTTCGATATCATTCTGTAGATTATGTATTTATTATAAAGGAATGGTAATGATGGGTTTAAAATCTGATAACTTAGAAAGCACTTGTTTTTTTTCTAAACAGAGATTGTGTTCCCTAATGCTTTATTCTTGCTTATGAGACGGTTTTATCTTATTTCTTATTTTCTATTTACTATATAATGTCTTAATCATTAACATACTGATTCACCTATTTCTTCAACTCTTCAGATTACTTTGGACACAGCAATCTATTGCTCTTCGTATTACTACTAATTTTCCAATATGTAAATAAGCTAGTCATCAAAACACTGATATGACAGTAAATTATTCTAAGGATCATAATCTTGTTGTGGTGAAGAGCTTTACTCATGGTTGCATCTGGTTTCCTCATGTTTGTGATTCAAATGATCATGATAGCAGAACAGCACCAAAGGTGACAGTTTGGCTGTAAGAATATGTCATTTCTGCTATTTAAGAACAAGGTTGTTGTTCTTACCCCATTCACTTAACTGGCATATCCTTGAGTGACTTTTTGTTCAACAAGACTTAATTCTGTTCTCAGTGAGGCTTAACTCCTCAAATCTGAGACATCACTCCTAATTCAAAGAAGAGAGCTGGCTGTTCAGACTTAAGTAAGCCTGGGTCTTGTTCATGAGTGAATGCAAGTGAGAATCTTGAATCACTTAATATGTGAATTGAAACAGCAGCTGAATTTAAAGGCGAAACTCTCAGTTTACAATCTGATTTAAGCCAACATCTTTCAACTTTGGCCACATCTGGATAGTGATGGAAAATAAAAGTATTAGTCTTTTCCCCATTTCTTTCTGAAAACAAGTAGCAGAAGGCCTGGAGTTGCTGCTTATCAGGATCAAGAAAAGATATTTGAGGTACTGAGCTCTGATGACATAGAAGGTGATTCCCAAGGGGCATAATGGAGAGATTATATCACATATTGTTCCAAGAAAACCAACTAGCAGATGAACTCTGTTGCTAGAGAAAGAAAGGGTAACTGGCCTACTCTGCTTAGTTTGCCACAATAACCCTTAATATTGCTAGACTTGCTGAACAAACAGGTCTTAATTTAATGCTGCTCGATTATATTACTTCTTTGCAAGTTGCTTTGGATAACAGTGTCTGCCAAGTAAATAAATGTAAATGTAATTGTAAATAATATGTCGATTATTATCTACCAATTAATTTTAGGTAAAGGTCGATTAGAAAAGGATTTCATAACTTGTCCTTCTACATTATACATATCCCAGAATTTCTATATTTTTTTTTTCTGCTTCAATAATTTTGTAAAATCAATTTAAGTTAGTGTTTTCCTTTAAATTACAAATGTTTGAAAAATATGGGATAATATTGTGAAGCAAGCCCGTGAGGAGAAATTTACAATTTCTTTTGTCTAATTTCAGTGTGTGGAAATGTGTCAACTGGAGCAGAAGATGAGGGAGAGGCAGAGGCAGGCTGGATTGAGGGGGCAGCCATCTTATTATCTGTCATCTGTGTAGTCCTGGTGACTGCATTCAATGACTGGAGCAAAGAAAAGCAATTTCGTGGTCTTCAGAGTCGCATTGAACAGGAGCAAAAGTTTACTGTTATTCGCAATGGCAATGTTATCCAGATTCCTGTGGCTGAACTGGTGGTTGGAGACATTGCGCAGGTGAAATATGGTAAGTAGTCTGAAAAATTAATGGCTGTCTATAGGTTTTGATGGCTTAATTTAATTGTATTTTTAATACAATGTGGGCATAAATTCCATTTTTGGTAAATTAAGAAACCCTCTATGGGATCCCTCATCTGCCTTTAATTATAATCTATGTTTTCTCTGACACCTCACTATTCTACTTGTTTAATAATATAAACATTTCAGTTTCAAAGAATGAATGCTGTCGCTCTTAAAATTTCTAATATTCTCCTTCCACTGGGCCACTCATACAACCTGTCAATATGCCAAGTTGAATATCTTGTGTTCGGACATAAACAGTGCATTTCACCAACTCTAGGATCAATCTGCTTGAGCCTACCTAATTTAAATTTATCTTCCATCAATCAAGGAAACAATCTGAGTTCCAGAGTCATGTCAGTCACTGTTGCCTTGTAAATTAACTGAGCTAATCAATATTTAAATTATTTGCTTAAACATGTTGGGGCCCTTTTAATAAAGGACAACTTCTGTGAATTTAAAATACAATACTCAACTATACAGTCCATCAACTATCAAATTGCTTCATCCAAATAAGGATCACAGAGAACTGTGGTCCATCTTGGCAGCCTTGGTCTCAAGATAGGAGTCAGTCTTGAATTGAGCTTGTGTTCTGTTACAGGGCACTCTCCCACAATGAACCAATTCAGAGTTGCAAGAAAACCTAACACATTCATTATTGAGATGTGTCAGGATACCCAAAATACCTAGAAACACAGAGAAAACATACAAACTATACTCATAAATTAGCTGGAATTCACACACTACTTTCTGGAGCTGTATGAAAGTAGCCCTAACCACACTGTCAATGCAATGGCAATAATCCCCAAAGTTAGTCTTGTTATTGTAAATACTGTGCATGCTAAGATCAGATCAGCACTGAATGATCCCCAACTCAGAGCACACTGCAACTGACCCAAAAAGACCATGCAATCTATACATACAAATACACATACTGTATTATACATGCACAATATATAATACAAGAATCGTGTGTTTATATTAAATAAAAACACACACAAGGAAGAGAAAAGCAAGGGACATCTCAAAGTGTCAGACATAGAGTAAATACAAAGAAACAAAAGCTCTAATTTCCCTTTATGAGTTAAAATGATGTGTCTGCTTAGGTAGTTTTTAATGTTGCTAGATCTCAAAAAAAACGAAACGATTCTTCCCAACTTAAGGGAACAATGCTTGTTCCCTTCCTGTATTAGAAAAATGTGTCATAAGCTTCACTTTAATCTTCACACTCCTCAGGTGTAAATCCAAAAGAACATCTTTGTGATTAGGTGGTATTGGTGATTTGAAGCATATATGTGTGGTCAGAAAATCCTCAGGAAGTATGTTATGTGATTGAGGTAGCATGAACAATGCTCCATAAGGAATGTTGCCAGTTTCTTGCTGAATGTATACCTTAAAGAATTCAAGCTGTTCCGGGATAAAAAGATGGTCCTACCCCATATTAGACTGAAATAATAAATAAGCAGCCACTAGGTATATACTGTGCGCCTCTTTGTTTAATCATGTTTCTAGACATCCTACCATCTTCACAGTGAATTTTACAACATTAGGTTCATAGCCATATTTCAAACCAATAAACCTTAATGACTCTCTCACCTGTCTAGAGTGTTGTTGAGCCTTTGTTTCTATTAGGTTGGGTGGCTCATGCACTTACCCATCCATCCAGGTACAAGAAGCACTCCTTTTCTCAGCTTATTGTTTGGTCTCTCTCTCTTTCCCTCTGGCTGGTTTACTCACTGAACACACTAATCTGCACTCATCTGGTTTCTAGCACAGGAACAGCTTACACCTCCTTCTGGGGCCATTAGTTCCCTGCCATTTGCTTTCTGCTTCTCTAAGACAACTTCCATCCTAATTTTGCTTCTGGGCTAGTGTGTCATCTAAGTAACCAGTAGAAGTTACCACTGCTGGTGTTTACACTTTGGTCTTGTTCTCTTTGAAAGGAGGTAAGGCATCCGTTCTGGTGTGGGGGGACAGCTTAGGATTCATGTGCCCACTCAGGCTGCTCCTCTTTGTGCTAGCTGTACCCTGTGGCTTCAACCACATAGTAATGAAACAGGACAAACTTTAAAAATCAATAGACGTTGGCATTATATCTGATCATGTTCAGCTCTGACGGGAAAGCGTTCCCCGCGTGGGGAGAAAAGCACATGGCCATGATATCTCTGGCAATCAGCAGCTACCCTCTAAAACAGTGGTCCCCAACCTTTTTGACACCAAGGACCACTTTACTAGAAGCAAATTTTTCCAGGGACCAGTTGGGGTTGGGGGGATTCAGGGCGGGTTCATAGGGCAGTTTTATACACAATTTACATTTCATTTCTATTATTATTAAGTTATAATATTGTAATAGAAATTATACAACATACCATAATGCAGAATCAGTGGGAGCCCTGAGCTTGTTTTCCTGCAACCAGACAATCCCATTTAGGGACGATGGAAGACAGTGACACGCGAAGTGTGTTGCTTTTGTTCAGTCTACTCTACTCTGGTTGCTGCCACTGCAGAAAACTCTGCCTTACAAAGATAGGATGTTGGAAATGGAAGCAGACTTTTCAGTGCTTTTCTGGCAATCTCAGGATATTCTGCCTTGACTTTCATCCAAAACATATGGATATTTGAAGTTGTACCATCATTTGCAACCTCAAGCAGTTGATCCTGTTCAAGCACAGACAAATTTGACTCACCTGGCTAATTCACATTTCTTCCTATTTCGGGGGTCTTTTGTGGTTGGGAATAATGCTCAAACTCTATTGAAAGCTGAGACAGATGATCATACACCAGCTGGGAGAAAAAACAACCTCTGCTAACGTTTGAAACATATCAAAAATCCCAATGTTCACTTATCGGCCACATATAGTTGTGCTTGAAAGTTTGTGAACCCTTTAGAATTTTCTGAAGTGAGCAGTTAATCTGAGGAAACCCACCAACATCCCAGAGTTGAAACTGTTCTGTACGGAGGAATGGGCTAAAATTCCTCCAAGCCAGTGTGCAAGAATGATCAAAAGTTACTGAAAACGTTTAGTTGCAGTTATTGCTGCTAAAGGGGGGTCACACCAGATACTGAAAGCAAATGTTCACATACTTTTGTCACTCACAAATATGTAATATTCGATCATTTTCCTCAATAAATAAATGACCAAGTATAATATTTTTGTCTCATTTGTTTAACTGGTTTCTCTTTATCTACTTTTAGGACTTAAGTGAAAATCTGATGATGTTTCAGCTTATATTTATGCAGAAATATAGAAAATTCTAAAGGGTTCACAGACTTTCAAGCACAACTGTAAATCAAGTTTGGCTTTGAATGCAGCCACTTTATCTGCCAACTTGAACAACAGGTATCTTCTGCCTCTGCCCCATGTGCTGCTGCTCCACCGCTGCCTCAGATTTTCCTCCTCATACTCCTCCAGCCTGGCTGGATCCTGAGTCTGCAGAGTGGTTAAAGGTGGGGTGCCCAATAGTACCTGTATGCCTGTTCATATTGTGAGGTTTTAGCCTTCCCAGCCTCAACTGGGCAGAACTTTCCCCTGTAGCTGTAGTAGGGCTAGCTCTATAGTTTAAAAGGGCTAAGTAGGGGTCTGGTTGCTTCAAAATGCATTTGACAATCCCCACAGCTCTCTCTACTGCACCATTTGCCTGTGGAAAATGAGGGCTACATGTGATATGTTTGACACCTCAATCTAAACAAAACTGAGCAAATTACATGGAACTAAATTGAGTGCCATTGTCTGTAAAAAGTTCTGGTGCAATTCCCCATCTCACAAACATGGTCTTAAGTCTGGTAATGATGTGCTGACTTGTAGTTGATTGTAGCTGTGCTATTTCTATATCCCTCGAATAATAGTCCACCGCCACTAGATAATCCTTTCCGGAGAGCTCACACAGGTCAGCCTATATCTTATACCATTGACCTGGTGGTAAAGCGCTAGGCACATGCGGCTCTTTCTTCTGAGTAGATATATTTTCCTTGCAAAAGTTAGAGCTTGACACCTTTCTGCAAATCTCTACTCCAATCCCTGGCCACCATACAAACATTTTAGCCCATTGTCTGCACTTTGTTAACTCAAGGTGTCCTTCATGTAAACGATCTAAAATTTGTTCTCTAACAGCAACTGGAATGACAATCCTATCCATGATGAGGCCAACCACTGCTGAGAAACTCATTTACTTTGCATATTTCAGAGTCTTTTTTTTATGGCTTCCTTAATTGTTTTTAGCATTGTTTCCGACACTAGTCTGGACTTGATTACCGACTCAACATAGGCCTCCATTTCTTACTCTGTATTGAGGTATTCCTTATCATGCACTGGATTACGTGACAATTTGTCAGCCACCACAAGTAACTTGCCTGGAACATTCTCAGCTTTTACATTAAACCTTATCAAATGCATCAGGAGACATTAACATCTCAGGGGTGTTTTATCAGATCACACATGTTGATTAATGGGACTAATGGTTTGTAATTTGTCTACAGAACAAACTCACTTAGCCCATGGAAGTAACTGGCAAACCTCTTGCATGCCCATGCCAGCGCCAGACACTCCTTTTGAATTTGTGAGTATCGCTGCTCTACCTTTGTCAATGTTCTAGAGCAAAAGGCCACAGGCTGTGCTCTGTCTCCATGTATTTGCAGCAATGCAGCTCCTAAGCCGTAGCTGCTAGCATCAGCCAACACAATTGTGGGCTTCTGCACATCATAATAGGATAATACTGGTGTGGATGATAACATTTCTTTGACTCATTCAATTCCTTGCTGTTGTAGTGCATCCCACACCCACACTGAGTCTTTCTTCAGTAACTCTGTTAGGGGATGAATCTCTGTTGAAAGACCTGGCACAAACTTACCCAGAGAGTTTACCATGCCTAGAAGTTGCCTAAGCTGTGAAATGTCTATTGGGTTTGGCATATCAGTGATTGCCTTTATTATGTTAGGATCTGGCTTCATCATCTCTTTGCTAATAACATGCCCAAAGAATCGCAGTTCACTCTTACTGAACTGACATTTGTTTCTATTAAGCTTCAGTCCCGACTCCTGTATTGTTTTCAAGACTGCCTCTAGGTTTTTATCATTTTCTGCTTGGTCTTTACCATATACTAAAATATCATCCATAACAACATCTGTACCTGTGTTATCTCGCAACAGTTTGCTAATTTCTCAATGAAATATCTCAGGTGCTGAGGAGATTCCAAATGGTAAATGCCTGAATCAAAACTTGCCTTTGGGAGTTATAAATGTAGTCAACAGTGTGCTCTTGGAGTCTAACGGGTTTTGCCAAAAACCCAAGGATGCATCAAGAAGTCTCAGTGCTATATCCTCTAGTGTTGCCAAGATAAACTTCTCTTTCATAACAGCTTTGATTAGGTGCTTGAGATCCACAGAAATTCTTATCTTTCCATTCTTTTTCATTACTGGCACCCTGGGAACACACCATTCACTGGGCTCAGTTACTTTACATATTATCCCAGTTGACTACATATGTTTCAATTCCTCACCCACCTTTTGCATCAAAGGGAATGGCACTCTTCATGGTGTGGCTCAGCTGACTTATTTCCCCAAAAACATATGCATTGACTTGGTTATCTCTAATAACTAACCCCATACTGCATGCTGCACATCTACTTAAAATGTTGTTAGCATATTGTCATCCACTACAAAAATACAGTTTGTACTTTGTTCCTTTTCTTTAAGTTTCCACAAAAAAAAAAAAAAATTACAGCTATTTTTACTGCCCCACCTGGACTCTTGGGGTTTAGTGATATTTTAACTAAAGGAGGGCGGTTCGGGAGGGCCACATATATGCAATGTGACATAAGTGTGATATCTACTCCAGTATCAATCTTAAAAGTTACTACTTTACCACACATTGATTGTTGTTTTACTTGCCAGTGGCTCTCAGAATCAGGTTCCTCCACACTCCCCAAGAAAAACGGATCATTATTGCTGTCTGTGTCTTTCACCACAACTGCTCTAACAGTCTTAATTTTGCAAACAACAGCAGTGTCCCATTTTATTACATTTTAGACAGTTATTATTATAAGCTAGACAGTGACTCAGGCCATTCAGTCTGTTGTACCTTGAACAGCATGTTATTCTCTGTTAGCGTTTGCTCTTGCTGTCCCTTCTTGCCGTACTGTCTTTTTTTTCCAGGATGGTGTTTTCCTCCTCCACAATGCACCGTTAGCGCCCAGCGTCCGCGTCTGTGATCATGGCATTCTGCGTTTTAACAAGATCTGACTGGCGTGTGATTTGCACTGCTCGATTCAAAGTTAACTCTTCTTTCCATCTGCAGTTTCCATGAGACTTCTCAGTCCGCAATTCTTATCACGACTCTCTCTCTAATTTGCTGCTCTTTCATACCGCCAAACTCGCAATACTGTATTCAGCAAGCTTATACAGACAGGCTTCTGACAAACACTTCAACCGTCTCTGATTAAAAATTATTATGAAACTTTTTCATATTTTAGTAATAAATGTTACAAAATGTAGGCATAAACTATAGAATGTGTGAAGCCTGAAGTCCAAAGATCAAATAAACACTTTCACAAAAGATTCAAGGATGATACAGCAGCTTCTGTGGCGGAGTGGTAAGATTTGCTGACTTGTAATCAAGGGGCAACCGGTTTGATCCCCACTGCCTCCTTTATTTGCCGTTTTCAGTAGGGAGCTGCTCTTATTGTTAATATACAGTACACACATACATTTGGTTTGCGTCTGTAACAGACCTTGTACATTTATAGTATTGTACTTGTAAAAGTTACCTTTTTTTCACTTTTATTCTCTCACTCACGAACACGATACATACTACCACCCTAGGGATCTGACGCTGTTAGTTTTTATTTGAAACTGGGAATAACTGTAGATGTGAGTGGTGTTTTGAGGTAATGGAACTGGACATTCTCTGATCTAGAGGGATAAAAGTTGACTCGCAAACCCTGGTGAATCTGCCTTCTTCGCATCTCACCGTCAGTTTATTTATTCAGTTTTATTGAGTGTTCCTGCTCACCCAGAATTAGTATGCACCTTACCGCTATTCTGTTGTATCGTCCTTGAACCTTTTGTAAAAGTGTTTATTTGATCTTTGGACTCCAGGCTTCACACATTCTATTGTTTATGCCTACATTTTGTAACATTCATTACTAAAATATGAAAAAGTTTCTGTTTTAACAATGTGTTTACATATACTACTGTAGAAATGGAACACACATGAAATGCATGTGTTCCAAATAACGATCTATTATTTCCACTCTAAAACTCCAGCAGTTCACTCCCAGATAATCAAACAAGGCATGAGCTGGGAGAACTTAGTGCACGTTCTGCAAAGGTGGGAGATGGAATAGCTTGCTGCTTGTCTTAATCGGCACATTTACAGGACAAAAGACGCGGAGGGAGAGGTGCGAATGGATTTAAGGTGGGTGGGTTATGAGTGTTCTCGTATGCTCTGGTAATCCTAGTGTTAAAATATCTCGCTATATTGCTATATATATAAATTTATACATGTCCCCTACACACCCAGGCCAATATATTATATGAAAGTGGAGACATAAGTTAAAAACATAAAGCAAGGATTTTAATAGGTTATGAAGAAAGAAAAGTAAAATCTTTTGAAAATTATGTACTGAAAGTGCAATTACATACACCACAGTTTGCTTCAGAACAGCTTCTGCCTTGTTTGATAAATGTCCATTCGCTGGAATATTCATCACGAAATTTACACTTACGTTTTGGCATCTTGGGATGGATGGATTACTTTTTAAGTTAGAAAAAATAGTGGGCCATGACAAGTAGTAAGAGCACACTTTGTTGACACTGTATGTTGCAATGCTGATACAGAACTGCACAGCAGCGCGGCTGGAGAGCAAAACAGTAACTGTCGTCAGCCAACAATAGCAACTGAACAAGTTGCAAACAGGCAGCAAACACTAGTTTTCTCATTACATTTGGGTTATTTTCATGAAGAGAATCTGAGAAAAGAAAGAATAATTACTTATAAAGTTACAACTAAATACTGTATCGTAAGGTAGTAAAAATATATTTTTATTACAAAATTTGAAAATGAACTAAATACAGGACATTTGGGTGTCCCTGAAAGATCACTATGGGACAGGGGACAAAATTATCAACTACGGGACATGTCCTTTATATAAGGGATGTCTGGCAACCCTACTCTTTCATAAATCTCGTTTCTTGCGTGAAATAAAATGTTCACTGAATTTTCCTACCACGTCTTTAAAATTATTGGTATTCATCCCCACTTCAAAAGTGAACATGCCAAATATTGCCTCAGCTTCTTTCCCCATGGCATAAATTAAGGCATTTATTTGCACTTCACCTTCTTCTTTGCTCAATTTTGTGACAATTCTTAAGTGCAAGAAACGCTGAATCCATGTGGCTATGCAGTCGGCTGACTTAAATCAAAGATCTCAGGTGCATTAAATTTCAACATTTCTCTTTTTTTCGTTCGTCAAGGAGGCTTCCACTGCTGACTTTATTTCAGGACCACTTCTGACACCGTGTCATGCCACCTGGATCTTGCTAGATTAATAAAGTCCAGACTGAAACGGGTTATTGAATGGAATGCACATTTATTACTCCTTCCAACTAATTCAACAGTTCAACCCCCATTAATCCAACAGTCCCTGTATGTCCTGTCCGAAAGCATCATGGGAACTGCAGTGCTTACTGTGCTCACAAAGTGGTGCCAGCCACTTTGCGTCTCTGCTGCTCGTGTTGTGAAGAGGGGGGCTGAACGTACCCTTAAGGAGACGTGGTCATTCCTTTGAAACCCCCTCTTAAACGGTGATACAATGGGAAACAAATACAGTTTTTACTTTTTTTTTACCTCCTCTTTGCTCGATCAGCTGCTGCTGCTGCTTTGCAACGTGATCTGCGTCTCATGGGGCATCAATTCTTGATATTTATTAGTTTATAATTTAAAAACGGAATAAGAACACATCTCACCACAACCCTCTAGCTTTCACATGATTTTGACTAAATGGGAAACAAAATAGCTTCAGGTGTCAGCACAGCATAATTCTTCTCTCCTTCTCACTCATGGTTCTCTATTTAAGCAAGGAATGAGAGAGCTGACTGTGACATCACACTGTGGTTCCAAAAGAGCAAACACTGAATGAAAAACTTGTAAAATATTCACACCATCCAAGCAGCTAACAGGGAGGAAAGGATGAATGAAAATATCAATCTGAAAGTTAAATATTCACTTGGAGTGAAATGCAGCAAGAGCTAGAGAAGTGGATGGGGAATTACTAAAAAAATTGCTTGCACAAACCATTATAAATATAGAAAAGCACTGGGAAATGTTTGGTTGACTGGAGCAAAGCTGTGTGACTCGAGTCATATGCATTTTAGCTAGAATAATATCAGTGTAAAAAATTAATCTACAAACACCTTAGGTTAAATGCATAGACAGTTAAATAAAAGTAGAAGACAAAGGCCCAAACGTTGTTTTATAATTATCGATAAATGGTGATATAACAATACAAAAAAAGAACCGCAGCTTATATTAAGCAATGAAGGCAAAACATGCTATGAAAGAAAAAGCGTGATATTACTTAACCCAGCAATGGAGATCTTCATATGTGTAAAACTGTAACTGCCATTATAAACATAAAGAAGGGTAGCATTTTTTCACCATGCTATTGAAATTTTAGTTAGATTCTATTTAGCTTTGTATACCTGAAGCCTGTCCTACACCATGTAGTCAAAAGCTACCAATCTTTGTCTTCTTAAAAAGAATGTGATGTTTTACATTTTTAAAATGTCAATCTATGGGGCTAAAAATTTTTCAAGAAGATAAGATTATACAATTGTTTACTTTGTTTAATGTTCTCTGCATTTCTCTGATTTTGACATGAAAAGTAAGATATTAGTTAAATAAAGAAATGAAAAAAATTACATTAACTAAACCTATACTAATTTAATAATTTTAGTTTTCATGAGGATGCCAGGATAACACATTGGCTAAAGCTATTGTCTCAAAAGGCTGGATTCAATTCTCAGCTGGTTAGTAGCTGTGTGGAGTGTGCACTCTCTCTGTGGTTTTCCTCTGAATGCTCGAGTTTCTTCCCACATTTCAAAGACTTGCAGGCAAAGCTGACTGGAAACTATAAATTGCCTTATTATGCATGAGTGTGTAGACTGACACTCTGTTGAAGTTTGGTTGCCATCTTGAGCCCTTATTAAGCTGAAGCAGGGATAAAATATGGATGGATGATATTTTCAGGAAACTAACAGCAGAGAGAGAAAGAGCAAATAAACAGCTTGCTTTTTTATACCCGTTCCCTGACAATGTAAATAAAGAGAATTTAAAAATGCTGATAGATGAATAGCTGTGTTATGAAGCCTGTTAATACTTAGGCATGGGTTTAGTGATATCTTAAGCTCTTACATTTGTTTATGAGTTGTTACCAGATGGCTGATGTTGGTCAGTGATGGAGACATATCCCACTTATTCAATAAAAGCAATGCTGATGAGCAGAAATTACATTTTTATCTTGACATATGCAGCATTTTCCTTGTCAGGGATCTTGTAAAGGACACAACTAAAATATCTACTGTTTGAATTTGATGTTTTCCACCAATATGATAGTACTCATTACCACAGTTTTTCTAATTAAAGTTAAAAATGCAATAATTTAAGCAGTGACTATACTTGTGTATTTCCAGTACTATGGTTGAAAGTATATTTAGATATACTAAATGTAGGATTTTATATGTCCTGAAAACATAAACAAAACTAATTAAAGACAACTGTTTCCTGGAGAGTACACCATGTACCTTGATTTAAAATGCAAAGCCTGCCATTCATTTACACATGTTCCTTGTCCTGCCCTATTTAGTTGTCTTTTTGTTAGGTTTACAGAACCAAAACACTGCCTGAGCATTCTGGATGTGTTGTAGAAACAGAACAGTAAGCACATAGAAATTTGATGAAAACTATAAAATATCAATTGAATATTCTTAATGATAACACAAGAAACCTAGCTGAAACATGCTACTTCAGTATCATTGAAGCCATTTTTTGAGACGGGGCCATCAGGCTCAAAGAGGAATCCTCTTACTTGACCATATGTAATACAGATGTTAGATTAATCTGATTTCTCAGTCCTTTTGTTATACTCTTTGATCAGGACTTCCAGTAGAAAGCTGATAAGAAGCATGAATGCCTTGATAGAGTTACAGTGACAATGTAGGAGATTTTGGACCAAAGATAAAGATGAAGGTCATTTTCATTCAATAGTACAACATTATTATGAATGTGGAATGAGACAGTAAAAGATTACCATCATTACAAGAGCCACATGTACTATCAACCTCTGGTCAGATTTTGCATTCCTCAACATATACTTCATAACATGGATTGGTATGGTTTTGTCTATTACTGTCAAAAATGCAGACATATACAGTACCTTTAAGAAGAACGCACAGCACAGAAAGGACAGCTTCAAAAATATATACTTAACCTGGATTTCTGCAGGCCATGCTGGGAGCAACTGCCAATTGGAGGAACTCAAAACAGAACCTACCTGTCTGGAATTGAATGTTTAGATAAAATGTACAAAAGATAGGAGTTTCTGAAGAAGGAAATTTTCTTTTGTATTGGTCTGGAGTATCTAAATCTTTTCCAGCAGGACAGAACACTTTACTTATATTTTTAGTGGCTTGATAGTTACATCAATTGGTACTTTTATTACAATTCGTTTTGTTATTATTTTCTCTCTTCTTGTCTTTTTAACTCTTATGCCTCACACTGAGTCGACTGCACCTTCGATTTTGTTGTTCCTTTGTAAAAGTGAAAATGACAATATCTATCTATCTATCTATCTATCTAATCCAGAAATGTGAGAATTAAAATCTGGACTGCTATTTTAAAATTTTACTGCTGATTGATTTATTGTATGTGATGTTACAGTGTAACGTAATTTGCCATCTCCGTGCTTTATTTTGGGAATCCATTTGTTGTTTGAGGTTTTGTTTGTGTGTGATGTTATTAATACACTTATGTCATCAGTCACCAACTACTGGACAGGGATTATTAATGAGCCCCTAACTGTTTATTATATGTGTTCACATATACAGTAAACCCTTATTTATCACGGTTAATCCGTTCCAGACTCTACTGCGATAAATGAATTTCCACAAAGTAGGATTTTTATTTATAAATCTAATATAAATCTTCCACTTTCGTGGCTTCACTCTATCGCGGATTTTAAATGTAAGCATATCTAAATATATATCACGGATTTTTCGCTGGTTCACGGATTTCTGCAGACAATGGGTCTTTTAATTTGTGGTACATGCTTCCTCAGTTGGTTTGCCCAGTTGATTTCATACAAGGGATGCTATTGGCGGATGGCTGAGAAGCTACCCAATCAGAGCACATATTACGTATTAAATAAAACTCCTCAATGATATACAATATGCTTCCCATGCGGTATTTCGCATACTTAAAAGCTCTAACAGCACCTATTGATTTTTGATTGTTTGCTTTTCTCTGCCTCTCTCACTCTCTCTGACATTCTCTGCTCCTGACGGAGGGGGTGTTAGCAGAGGGGCTGTTTGCACAGAGGCTGATTGCCTAGAGGATACGGACGCTCCTCTCAAAAATGCTGAAAGACTACCTTCACATTGCTTCCTTCCTTGTGGCCGCTTTATCGCGGTGCTTCACATACTTAAAAGCCCAACAGCACGTATTGATTTTTGATAGTTTGCTTTTATCTCTCTCTGTCTCGCTCTCTCTCTCTCTCTGACATTCTCTGCTCCTGACGCGCACTCCTTTGAAGAGGAAGATATGTTTACATTCTTTTAATTGTGAGAAAGAACTGTCATCTATGTCTTGTCATGGAACACAGATAAAACTTTTGAATAAAGGGTGTTATTTCATGTCTAGAAGGCTCTAATAATGTTAAAAAATGTATTTAGAAGGTTGTAAACAGGTTTTCTATGCTCTAACTGCAAAAATATTAGACTTATAAATAAAGAATCCTACTTCACGGAAATTCATTTATCGCGGTAGAGTCTGGAATGGATTAACCGCGATAAACGAGGGTTTACTGTATAAATAAAGTACACTGTGGTGTATATGCTGTTATTCACAAAGTAAATAACCATTTTCACAGTACTAACCTGACACTATACCAGTCTCAAAGCTACATTTTATGCAGTTAATAATGACTCACTATTTCAATGTCAGTTTAATTTACTAGGGTGACTAGACATCCTGGTAACCGTGACAATCTCAATTTCGGGCTTTACATACAGATAAATAACTGAAGAATATCAAAATGTCACAGTTTTAACAGCCTTATAATCTAGTAAAGTTTATCAGTGTTGCAAACATTTGCTTTGCCAAAACAAACATCATCACACTATATTTAGAAATGCACACACAAAACTTTAAGGGGGGACCCTGCTTGATTAACAAGTTATGTTATTTGAACAGCATTGCGCAGAGGATCAAGAAGCACACAAAACACAGAGTACCAGCATTTATTAGTATCTGCTTCAAGTACTATGTGGAATCACATGTTTATTTGTGAAAGTACTTTTTCCTCAAGCCAAGTATGGGTAGTCACTAGTGGAATATGGAAGAGTAGACTGCAGAGAATTTCTAAATATAATATCTAAAGTACTTTTTAAAGTGTTTAGTACACGTTCTGATAAATTTACACCTGTGCTTAATACTTCTAAGTCAAAGTAAATTACCTCAGCCAGAGGTCATTATATACAGGGAAAAACAAAAATTGAAAAATTAGTGGCAGTAGAACCCAAAAAATATAACCCGATAGTTCAGCTAAATCACATTTTTCTTTGCCAATGAAAACAAAATCAAGGAGAATGGATATTGGTACATTGCACCAATATCACATGTTCTTTTGTAGATGTCTATCATAGTTAGAGCTTTACATACAGAGCATAAACCTAGTAAACAGCACGTTCCAGAACACTCAACTGAGGCAGAATCACTACCTGCTTCATATTTAAACAACATCTGAGTCCACAGTTAGGCCAAAAACTGTGCTATCCTATGTGTAAAAGTGGGTTATTCTGCATGACTGGAGGAGGAGGACACTAGCGTTAAAAGTTTATATACATCACCATTTTACTGTATTTCATATATTAAACATAGAATTTAAAAATTGTTATTTGCTCAAGGTGAAACTCACCATTGAAACCTAGTTTTTAGCATTCTATGAACTACAAATTCCATATGGTCCACATTCATTTGCTGTCTACCTTAATCTTTATATCTCAAGACAAGGAAGTAAAATTAATATCAACAATAGACATGTGTCATCTATTGTGCTCTCTAAAGACTTAGGGTTGACTTTGAAGATTGATTTTGAAATTCCTTCTTAACAGCTACATCTAAGACCTAGCACATTTATCACATAACTTTGTAAGATGTGAGATTGATAATATAATTGAACACTGCAAATGACAGAACAGTGTTTCAGTGGCAGGCTTTTGTAAGCAAATGAGAGAAGGTGAATTTATAGTATTACTTTTGAAGGTTAAACTCCTGCTAGCAGACCATGCATTTTCATTTCGGTAGAAAAGGTGTCAGTTTCCAGTTCAATTAAATAGCTGTTGACACAATCACTAAGGCACAAGGGCAAACTCTTCAAGTAAAAGCTGTTGATTTACTCATGGAGAATTACACTTTATGTTGTAATATCAACATTAGAAAACTTTAGAAATTTAGAGTGCTGGCACACAACAATAAGTCAAACAATTTTGATGGCAAAGAACTGTTATGTGATTGATCATTCAAAGCTTTTACTTGATCTATGTTCTTGCTTATAACATACAGTATGTTGCACGTGATTTTGCATAGCTTTTTCTAGCTACTTTTTCCATGTAATCTTGACTGTAAGCCTCAACTAAGATGTTTTCTTGATTTACAAAGACAGCTAAGGTGGTGCTGAAATCATTTTGAACTAACAATTTACTTTTTTCTTTTATAGTAATCAGCTTCAGAACAAGTAAAACTTTCACATTAGTTTTCAAATATATAAAGATAATTTAACATGTTATTTGGATATTATTTATAAGATTATCAAAGTATTCTGTATACAGGAGAACACACTTGAATTTAAAGTTGGAAAGACAGACACACAGCTCAATATACTGTTACCTAGAAATGGTACTTGCCGCCTATTTTTCATCTTTCTGATTCCATTAGTCTTTTTGAATTATGTTATAACATTTGATCAATATTTTTTCATGGTGTTTATTATGCTTATTTATTAGTTATCTTTTATTTTTATGATGTTGACTATTTGTTGTCACCACTTTGTGACCCTTTTTTCTAGTAGCCACTGGAATCTCATGTTCTTGATTTATGGATGTGGCCACACAGTT
This sequence comes from Polypterus senegalus, assembly GCF_016835505.1. Lineage (NCBI taxonomy): Eukaryota > Metazoa > Chordata > Cladistia > Polypteriformes > Polypteridae > Polypterus > Polypterus senegalus. Next base: position 91,263,199 of record NC_053166.1, on the reverse strand, counting down.
TTTTTTTTTTTGTTTTTTTTTTGCATTGGCACCCAATTTTCACTCAGGTGACACAATAATGAAATATAGTTTTCATTGACATTATAAGTGACAGTGGTATGTTGCAATATGTGTCCTAGATATGACATATGCATAATGAAAAGCATATTTAAAGCCACAGTTATGTTGATGTTACATAAGTCTTCTGTGAACAGACACAAGGTACCAACTTTTGTTATTCTGGGCCCCTCAAACACCTACAGAAAAATAATATACACTGTAATAATTACATAAATATCCACTCTGTACAGTGCCAGGCATTCATGCCAGAGGGTCACCTTCCAGGCTCACCTAAGGTATGTGGTTTCGCTTCAGGAGTCTCATATCCTTTTTGCCTCACTGTGTCAAGAAACAGCTCTTAACCAGAGAAGCCCTGCCCCTTCCAGTCCAGCTTATATAAAAGGGAAACGTCCCCAGAAACTGGCGTCTCATTTGGACCTGAGAGCTCCAGACCAATAAACAACAGAGAACACCTCTTGTGGGTGATAAAAGGCCACAGCCTACATTGTCTCGATCGTGCTATTGTGTGGCAGTGAAGTTAATTTTTGTTTCTCTATTTTTGAATTAAATGGGGTTTGTCTGGTTGACACTTCAACTGTTTTGGGCCTCACTCTGCCTCCTCACCCACACCAACAATGGTATTCCCACAGAAGATTCTGAGAAGGTGTAAGGACTTCTTTGGTTGGGCACTTTACCATTGTTTAAGTATGTATGCACTTTACAAGTAAAATAAGGGAGGCTTCCATACAATGCAAAACCCTGCAACAACCACTGCTGTGCCAAGAATGTGGTGAACCATAATTCCATGCACTGGGAGATTCTAGTGAGGCCATAGAAAATTACTTTCAGTTCTCAGCATGGAACACAGATTTCAACAGAGTATGTTAACAGGTGGTGAAAGAGCATTTGTAGTACTTTTGGACTTGTTTTGTTCTATGGTGTTTAATATACAGTCATATGAAAATGTTTGGGAACCCCTCTCAGCTTGTATAATAATTTACTCTACTTTCAACAAAAAAGATAACAGAGGTATGTCTTTCATTTCCTAGGAACATCTGAGTACTGGGGTGTTTTCCGAATAAAGATTTTTAGTGAAGCACCATTTACTTGTATGAAATTAAATCAAATGTGAAAAACTGCCTGTGCAAAAATTTGGGTCCCCTTGTAATTTTGCTGATTTGAATGCATGTAGCTGCTCAATACTGATTACTTGCAACACCAAATTGGTTGGACTAGCTCATTAAGCCTTGAACAGGTGTTCATGAGAAAAGGACAGGTGTGCTCTGCTCTGAAGACTGACAGCATGGGATTATCAAAGCAACTCTCAAAAGATCTGAAAACAAAGATTGTTCAGTATCATGGTTTATAGGAAGGCTACAAAAAGCTATCTCAGAGGTTTGAACTGTCAGTTTCAACTGTAAGGAAAGTAATCAGGGAATGGAAGGCCACAGGCGCAGTTGCTGTTAAACCTAGGTCTGGCAGGCCAAGAAAAATACAGGACTGGCAGATGCGCAGGATTGTGAGAATGGTTACAGACGACCCACAGATCACCTTCAATGACCTGCAAGAACATCTTGCTGCAGATGGTATATCTGTACATTGTTCTACAATTCAGCACAATTTGCACAAACAACATCTGTATGGCAGGGTGATTAGAAAGAAGCCCTTTCTGCACTCACGCCACAATCAGAGTCGCTTGTTGTATGCAGATACTCATTTAGACAAGCCAGATTAATTTTGGAACAAAGTGCTTTGGACTGATGAGACAAAAATTGAGTTATTTGGCCATAACAAAAAGCGCTTTGCATGGCAGCAGAAGATCACTGCATTCCAAGAAAAACACCTTTTACCTACTGTCAAATTTGGTGGAGGTTCCATCATGCCGTGGGGCTGTATGGCTAGTTCAGAGACTGGTGCCTGTGTTAAAGTCGAGGGGCGGATGAATTCAACCCAATGTCAACAAATTCATCAGGATAATGTTCAAGCATCAGTCACAAAGTTGAAGTTACACAGGGGTTGGATATTCCAACAAGACAATGACCCAAAACACAGTTCGAAATCTACAAAGGCATTCATGCAGAGGGAGAAGTACAATGTTCTAGAATGGCCATCACAGTCCCCTGACTTGAATATCATAGAAAAGATTTGAAGCAGACTGTCCATGCATGGCAGCCATCAAATTTAATTGAACTAGGGAGATTTTGTATGGAAGAATGGTCAAATGTACCTCCATCCAGAATCCAGACACTCATCAAAGGCTATAGGAGGTGTCTAGAGGCTGTTATATTTGAAAAAGGTGGCTCAACTAAGTATTGATGCAATGTCTCTGTTGGAGTGCCCAAATTTATGCACCTGTCTAATTTTGTTATGATGCATATTGCATATTTTCTGTTAGTCTAATAAACTTAATGTCACTGCTGAAATACTTCTCTTTCCATAAGGCATGTCATATGTTAAAAGGAAGTTGCTACTTTGAAAGCTCCGCCAATGATAAACAAAAATCCAAAGAATTAAGAGGGGTTCCCAAACTTTTTCATGACTGTATGTGTTGATCTGGTGAGATTAGCAGCTCATCAGTAGTTAGTGCACTGGTTTATTAGATTTTCATTGATACAACCCTGGAATTAATTCAGTCTAATCAGAAATGGTTAAAGACATGGAAACTGTAGGGTTATATTATTTAATTCAGAGGCTGTATGTCTGGATTGAGAGATTAGGTTATTGCAAATTACTATTGATTCTCATAAAGAGATAACAAAGAGTGTTGAAAATATAATCCCTAGAAATACAAATTAATTTTAAAAGAAGAGTGCTGGTATTTACTTTTAACTACAAAATCCAGTTATGACTGTTGATGAAAAGCTCTGAACATTGTAATAGTACATTTCTGACTTCACATTTTACTTAGCAAAAATAAAATCTCTCAACAAGCCTTTCCACTTTTTACTTTGTTCTTCCCATATTCTTTTGCCAAAGTGCACCTTCTGACTTAACCTCTATGTATCCTATATTAAGATAAGAACTTCAGCAGTTCAGTGGTTCTCAACCTTTATTTCTTCAAAGTCCTACAATGACATTTCATGGCCTCCCTACACATGCCATAACATTTACACTCTGGTATTTTTCCTGCTTTCTTAACAAAGATGTTTGTTTTTGAACTTACTTTTATTAACAAAAGCATATTTGCTGATAGTGCTGTTATACTGCTTGTGTTTTATTGAAAACATAAGACAAAATGAATTTTTGTCATTCAAATCAGCCTGTATGTTTGCTTTTTATTAGATAAGTTATTTTGCTTGTGCCTGAATTTCTTAATCATAACACTAAATGAATAGGCATTTTAGGGATTAAATAATAACCACAAATTAATAAAATACAGAATTCATCACTGCATAGAATCGTGTGGGGCCGTGAAAGCAGTCGGGTAATCTGCATGAGGTGTAGCATTTAAAAGTGAGTGCAGTTGTGGCAGTTCTTAATGGCAGTGTGGCATGTCACGTTCTTTTCACTTTTTCTTCTTTGGTCATTTCAAGCAGTTCATTCCCATTCTAACTGCAGGTTAATAGCTACACAGATAGACACAAGTGACCACTAAACCCTAATTTACAGTGTGCATGTGGGAGGATCCATTGACCTCTGTCTGGACATGATGTGCACATTAGGGATGCATTTTAATGCCAGCTGTAAATGTACGCTATCTAAACTATATACAGATATAATGTGTGTATTTATGAAAAACACATTAAGGGGAGTATTTCAGAAAACTGTTTTTTTCCTTTTTATTAATTTTATTGCATTCCATACAAATCAATCAAGTTTTTACAAAAAGAAAAATTGAGTTAAGAACAAATCGATTCCCACCCCTGAGAGAGAGAGAAAGCCAAACGGCATGAAATTTAAGACCTGTAAACATACCTAAATTAATACGTTCTCTGTGCTTTATGAGATTATTTAAAAATATTACTGATTAGATCCTGCCATGTTTTGAAAAAAGTCTGTACGGATCCTCTAACTGAGTATTTGATTTTTCCAATTTCAAATAGTATAACACATCAGTTTCCCACTGACTTAAAAGAGGAGAGTTTGGGTTCTTCCAGTTTATCAGAATAAGTCTGTGTGCCAAAAGTGTAGTGAATGCAATCACAATTTGTTTGTCTTTCTCCACTTTAAACCCTCTGGAAGAACCCCTAACACAGCTGTTAATGGGTTAGGAGGGATTGTGAGTCCAAGGCTGTCTGAAGGTAATTAAAATTTTTGTCCAGAATAATGTTAATTTGGTGCAGGCCCAGAACATGTGACCCAGTGAGGCTGGAACTAGTTTGCAGCGTTCGCAGGTTGGATCATGCCCTGGAAACATTTTGGAGAGTTTTAGTCGAGACAGATGTGCTCGATATATAATTTTGAGTTGTATAATTGTATGCATTGCGCATATGGAGCTCGAGTGAATTCTCTGCATTGCTACTTTCCACTCCTTTTCTGATATATTAATTGAGAGATCTTTTCCCAGTGTCCTCTTGGATCTTTGAAAGGAGGGATTGTAAAATGATTTTATATATTGTAGAGATGGAGTCTAAGTCCTTGAGATTGAGCAATATTTTTCCAGCATGGATGAGGGTGCAAGATGAGGAAAATCTGGAAGGTTCTGTTTAACAAAGTTCCTGATTTGAAGATAGTGAAAGAAATGTGTAGCTGGAATGTTAAATTTGGAATGTAATTGTTCATAGGATGCAAAGACGTTGTCTATATAAAGATCTCTAAGCAAGTTAATTCCAAATTTTTTCCAGATATTAAAATCTGCATATGTTTGTGAAGGTTGAAAGAGGTGGTTCTCTTGCAGAGGTGCCACAGATAGAAGCTTCTCCGTCTTAAAATGCTTTCTACATTGGTTCCAAATTCTAAGTGAATGGAGCACAATTGGGTTATTAGTGTATTGCCGATAACGTGTGTTTATTGGAGCACAGAGCAAGGAATACAAAGAAGTACTGCAGGATTTTACTTCTATTGCGGTCCAAGCCTGTGTATGTTCTTCTATTTGTGTCCAGGTTCTTATGCTGTATATTTGCTGCCCAGTAATAAAACTGGAAGTTAGGTAGAGCCATGCCGCCTTCTGCCTTTTGTCTTTGTAGGGTCGCTCTTTGATGCGTGAATGTTTTGAATTCCAAATAAATGAGGTTATTGTTGAATCTAATTGCTTAAAGAATGATTTATTAATGTATATTGGATGTTTTGAAATAAAAAGGAGCTTAGGAAGAATATTCATCTTAACAGTGTTAATTCTTCCAGCTAGTGTGAGATGAAGGGTTGACCATCTATGCAAGTCTTGTTTAATTTTTTCCATGCAGACAGCAAAATTTTGTTGATAAAGAGCTTTATGTTTACTTGTGATGTTTACCCCTAGGTATTTAAACTGTTCTGCAATGATAAAAGGTAGGGTATCTAATCTAATATTATATGCTTGAGAATTCACTGGAAAGAGTACACTTTTATTCAGATTAATTCTGAGACCAGAGATCTTTTGAAATTCTGTGAGTGCTGCTAAGACTGCAGGCACAGAATTTTCTGGGTCCGATATATACAGTACCATATCATCTGCATATAATGAGATTTTCTGTTCCAGTCCTTCTCTGCTAATCCCCTTTATCTGATCAGTATTTCGACAATGTATTGCCAGTGGTTCAATGGCAATTGCAAACAGCAGTGGTGACAAGGGCATCCTTGTCTAGTACCACGTTCTAGTTTAAAGTAGTCTGAGCAAATGTTGTTGATGCAAACTGAAGCTTCTGGGTTAGTATACAGTAATTTAATCCATGCACAAATGTTGGGCCAAACCCAAACTTCTCCAATGTAGTAAAAGGTATTTCCATTCAATCATGTCGAATGCTTTTCTGCATCCAATGATAATAATATTTCTGGGGTGTTTGATTTAGTTGGTGAGTATATTACATTAAACAGGCGAAGATTTGAAGATAAGTGTCGGCCCCTAATAAATCCAGTTTGGTCTTGTGATATTACCGAGGGAGCACTTTCTCCATCCTTCTAGCTATGATTTTAGAGAGTATTTTAACGTCGTTATTCAGAAGTGAAATTGGTCTGTATGATGCACATTGTAATAAGTCCTTATTTTGTTTTGGAAAAGTGATTAGTGCTTGGCGAAAGGTTTGAGGAAGAGATTGGTTATCTCTGGCTTCTGTAAATGTTGCTAATAGGAGGGAGCTAGCTGAGCGGAGAATTTCTTGTAAAATTCTGCAGGGTAGCCATCAGGGCCTGCTGCTTTCCGCCTTGGAGTGACTTTATAGCATCTAGTAATTCTGATAACGCCAGAGGTTTATCAAGTTCCTCCACACTAAAAGTGTCTATTTGTGGTATCTGTAATGTATCCAGAAATGCATTTAGATTGTGTATTGTCTTCTTTAAACTCAGTAGTATATAGGATTTATAGTAGTCTCTGAAAGTGTGCATTATATTTTTGTGTTGATGATTTTATCTCCGTCTGGTTGTGATTACTGAGATTGTGTTGCACTCTTCTTGCTTGTGAATTTATTGAGCTAAAAGCTTATTAGCTTTCTTTCCATGTTCATAGTAATGACGTCTGGATTTATAAATTAGTTGTTATATTGTATTTCAGAAAACTTAACAGTTATTGCTCACTGTATATAAAATGTTTTTATACTGACTCGGTAGAGGCAGTTAATTAAAAATAAATATGACTTGAACATGTGGGGGTTGGTGACAGTCCAAGCTTAATACCAGAAAACAATACTGATCCTGTCCCAAAACCAGAGAGTGATCAAGAAAAATCAGAGTCAAAGTTCAACGATTTGTTAACTGGCAGTAATAAAGGCAAAGTTCTTTAGCAAAGCTACAGAGGAGAGTTATCCATTATGCTATGATAGTGAAGGAGTAATGTGTGTGATCTTTATACCACCAGCAAACCCGCAATTCTAAAGAATCACAAATCCAAGAATAGCAATCACTTTCTGTTCCTCCGATATTTGGAGGGAAGAAAAATCATGGAGGGTGGGTGCGTCCTGGGGAAGTTTTCATTTAATTAAATAAACGTATTTCTACTAAAGTGGTTTCTTTTTGGAGTCGTGACTCATCTGGTTGTAGTGTTTCAGCAGCGCGTTGTAGGCGCCTGCATTCATTGTTTATATCCATGCAGTCTCGCTTTTGTTTTTATGGCTGTGCGTTAGCTAGAAGTCGTTTGCTGACGACGGCGGATTCAGCGTGCTGAAGTGACCATGGGGCGGATTCGGGCTTGGAGGGCTACATTACTAAACGAAGTTGGTATATGCGGAGGTGTGGGCAGTCGCGTTCAGGCGGCGTGGTAGTGTGTATGGCTTGCTTGTGACCTCTGGCATCTGTGCATATATACAACCTGCCGTGCACGCTTTACCTAAAGTTTAGTTTACAGGTCATGTTGTGTTGCTTGGTGCCACCTACCGACTCTGGGAAGCCGCTGGGTTTGACTCTGGGCGCTGAGGCGAGTCTTGGCGGCGCTATTTGTGCGTCTGGTATCTGTGCATATATACAACCTTCGTTTAGTAATATAGATTACCCTAAAGACGTCACAAATAAGTGCCTTGCAGAGAATTCTGGAATTGGTTTCAGATCAACAAATAAAACAACGCTTCTCAAAATCGCATTGTGTCCTATTTAAAAGCAGAATTACACTTTTGACAGAAGCAAAATACAACAAAAATATGCTTCAAATTCAGAATCATTGGTATTCAAAATCTATTTGATATACATAATAAAAATAATAATAATACATGATAGAGAAGCTATAAAATCATAGTAGTTTTAAATGTTGATGAACCAGTCTGCTTTAAAACCTAACAGGTCTTCTATAGCTGGACTTTAAGTTTTTTGCTACAATTTAATAATTATTTTTAGTCACCTTATGGCTCCCCTGGAAGTTTACTGGGGCCCAGTACTTCTCTGTGGTCCCCCAAGTACTGAACCACTGCTCTAGTGAATACAACAAATAACAAAATTCTGTTTTAGTATGCTGCATGAAGTAGTCTATTTCCACCTGTTACACAGATGACCCCCTGTTTAAGAACAGGCAGTGATTATGCTGTCACTACATTATCTGCATAAAACTGAAAACCATGAAACTCTGTTTCCTAGACAAAGTAGAAAAAAACGCATTAGTTAATTAAAAATAAAGACTGAAACCAAATAAAAACTGAAATCAAATTAAGACAATGTCCAAGAGACCCACCTTTTGTCTAGGGCACTTATGAGAATACTGTATATTATGGTGTTAAATGCTGAACTCAAGTCAACAGAACAAGAACAGATATGTCGGCTTTGCCTGCATTGTCCCACAAGTCATTTACTAGTTTAGCTAGTGCAATTTCTATGCTATGATTTGCTCTAAAACCTGAATTAAACATATCAATAATAAAATGTTTGATCGTGTAATAATTTAACTGCCAAAAAACTGCTTTTTCTTGTACTTTACTTAAAATGGCAGGCACGAAATAGGTCTAAATCTGTCAAAGACAGATGAGTCTAGATTATTTATCTTGAGCAGGGGTTTAACTCATGCCATCTTTAGACAATTTACCTCAGTATCTAATAATGAGTTAACTATGTCAAGAACACAATCAATTAACACATCAGAGACATCTATGCAAAAGCCTGATGGGATTATTGTAGAGTTTTAGTTAAGAAATTATCCATCCATCCATTATCTAACCCGCTATATCCTCACTACAGCTTCCACTACTCTTTCCCATAACTTCATGCTGTGGCTCATCCATTTTATCCCCTTGTAGTTACTACAGTCCTGCACATCCCCTTTATTCTTAAATATCTGCACCAGTATACTTCTTCTCCACTCCTCAGGCATCCTCTCACTTTCCAAGATTCCATTAAACAGTCTATTAAAAACTCCACTGCCATCTCTCCTAAACACCTCCATGCTTCTACAGGTATGTCATCTGGACCAACAGCCTTTCCATATTTCATGTCTTCATAGCTGTCCTTACTTCCTCCTTGCTAATTCATTGCACTTCTTGATATACTGTCTCCACATCATCCAACCTCTTCTCTTTCTTGTTCTCTTCATTCATCAGCCTCTCAAAGTACTCTTTCTATCTGCTCAACACACTCTCCTTGCTTGTGAGTACGTTTCCATCTTTATTCTTTATCACCCTAACCTGCTGCACATCTTTCCCAGCTCAGTCCCTCTGTCTAGCCAATCGGTACAGGTCCTTTTCTCCCTCCTTAGTGTCCAACCTCTCATACAACTCATCATACACCTTTACTTTAGCCTTCGCCACATCTCTCTTCACCTTGCGCCTTAACTCCTTGTACTCTTGTCTACTTTTTTTTTTGCATCTCTCTGACTTCCCACTGCTTTTTTGCCATCCTCTTCCTCTGTTTACTCTCTATATGTGCTTTCAATATTACAAAGTGGAATGTGTCGCAGTTGAGGTGGTTATCGACCTCTTTCACCCTCAGGTACCACGCCAGACACCAGGTAAAGGTATAACTATTATTCTTTATTATAAATATGTGCACCAAGTACCCTCTACTCCACACTACTCATACAACTAATCAACACTACAGCAATCACAATTACTCCGCTCCCAGACACTTAGCCACCCTTCCTCCCAGCTCAGCTCAGTGTCTGGGCTTTACCAGTGTCCTTTTATACCCCCTGACCGGAGGTGGTCCTGCCCCTCAGTCCACAAGTCCTTATCACTTCCAGGTCAGGGTAAAAGTCACTCTCTTCAACCTGGAAGTACGTCATCTCCTGTTCACATGACCAGGGTATAGGGTACATAAGAGTTCACACACCCCCCCCACGGTTCCCAAGGTATCCAGCAGGGCTGTGTATAAAACCTACAAAGTCCATGAGGCCCTGCTGGAACTTGGGGCACGTCCATGCTGACGGGAGAGCTCCTCCTGGGGATGAGGGCCGAAAAGTCTTGCGGACATCCATCACAACTGTTAATTTACTTTTCCTCTATTTATGCTTAGCTCTGCTGCATTTCTTATATTCAGGCACTCTATGAGTCTTCAGTACTGGAGTATGTTGGGTGCAGTTCTCAACTTAGTATTCCAATTTTCCACCTTACTGGTTACATGACTACCTGCATTAGGGAAAGTAGTAAATTCAGACTGGTTATTTGGAATATTAGTAAACCTAGAGGCTGCTGATTTATTACATAACTTTTTTAGCAATACACTGCTCTTTAGTTCTAGTTACCAGCATTTCTAAATTAAATAACACGTAGAAATGATCAGATATACCCCTATCCAAGACCTCATGTCAACTTTTAGTCCTGTTTGAAATGACTAAATTCAGCATGTGTCCTTCCCTTATACAGTATGTAGAGTGGCTGACTTGCTTTCAGAGATCAAAGGAGTGCAGGAACTTAATAAATTCTCTCACTTTAGAGTCACACTGGTTATCCACATGAAATGGTATACAATTAGGATCCTGTTATAACTAGTTATAATATAGGTATTAAGTCTGAGAATTCCTTGATAAAGGATACTTTATATTTTGGAGGTCTGTAAATGATCAATACAAGGGACTACGATACCTTGACTAGCTGCAGCAAGACTCTCTAAAGACGAGAAAGTATCAAAACTGGTATCTTTATAGTTTAATTGGTTCAAAAAAATACTTGCTAAACCTCTTCCTTTTTTACCTTGATGAACAAAAGGGGCAAAATTTTAATTCAAAGGTGTTGTTTCACTTAACATTCCTGCATCATCGCTGCTGAGCCATGTTTCACTTAATGCTACAAAGTTTTCCTTTCACTAATAATATTAAGATTGTAAAATTCAGACTTAAGCGTTGGTAGGCTTTGTGCCCTAGTAAACAAAGTTACCTGAACTATTCTATAATATTTCAGTAATTATTTACCGCTCTGATACTGATCTTTCTGATCATAAAATGGGTCATTATGATAGCAATTGGTAAGATGAATTCATAATTAATTGCAGAATTACAGTATTTGAGGGTTCCTTTAGTGTGCCTCTTTCTCTTGTATGATTTGGCTCAAAAACTAATCAGCACATTGTCATCTTATATCAGGCTTAAGTTTCGAGTTTGGAATTTTTCCGTCCAGCCATTTTAGCTCTAGACCATCTTCCGGAATCTGTGACAGACAGACACACAAACACACGGACATACACACAACCCATCATTGAAATATCAATATTTTCGGTATCAGGGGACCCTAAAACATCGAGATCTGTTGAAAAACAGAAATCAAAATTTTTGATGTGTTAATGCTTTTGATCTTCCCCTGTAGATGATAAGTTATGGTGGAGGAGGGCACAAAGCAAAAAGGTCATGTTATTGCTATAATATTTAATAAAACCACATGTAAGGTCTTGGAAGAACACAACTGAATTGTGGTATTCGAGCATCTTGTAATGGCAATTGGGTTTTTATTTATACCACTTTTTCCAGAAATTTTAGTAAAACCATGATAGGATGATATAATTCTGCAGTGGCTTCACTTAACACAGGTTTATAGTTAACATTAGGTCTAAAGCTACTTAGTCAACAAAGACAGGTGATCTTGTTGGAGAGGACCCAAGGGCTGAACCTATAAGAATATAGGCCATCATATCTGTAGAAAAGTGATCTCTCCCAGAAAATATCCCAGTTGCCAACAAAGCTGATGTTAGCCTCTCACAGAAGGATCTCATCCAAGTGGTCAAGGCCAGGAGTTGACTGCAGGTTGTGCTTACTACATGTGATGTCATGGACAACCAACTATTTAAAGTTTAACTGTTGCATCAATTGGTGTCTGAAATTTCTGAAAGCAAAGAAAGACTTCAAAAGAACTAATAATTCTTTAGTAATGTTTTTAAAATGAATTCCCTTTTGTTACAAAAAACATTTGTTTTGCAACTTCAAGTTTCTTTTTGCCCTTCAAACTTGTTTGATGATCTTAAATGTAGTGTTTTGATCTTGGCTTATTTGACTGCTCTTTGGCACTGTACTTAAAGTACTCTCGGTTATTCTGTGAAATCAGCTATATTTATTAGATGGAACCAGATGTTTCAGATCATATAGTTTACAGTACTTTATGTAACCAAAGAGGAATATTTGTAAGCAGGCTATCAACAAATGGAATATGTGCTACAGAAAATATAACAAATTTAATGTTTGTGTTTATATACAGTAGGTTTCCTTTTGGCATGCAGGAAACTAGTGAAGTTTTCTGGCAGATTAGATAATAAGAAGCTTGTATCTTCAATCACTCATTTAGTTTTTGAACAAACACTTATTCCAAAATGTTGTCATTGTTGGCCATACCCATCCTAGCAATTTTTATAGTTACACAAGACTGGTTTTAAGTCACCAATTAACTTAAAAAGCATGTCTTTGGAATGGGGTGGGAGACATGCAAACTTCACACAGTCAGAATTAAACCCTGTGTGTTGAGTACCATACATACAATTAATTCTAATACATGAAATAGTCATCGGATGATATTTTTTAATTTACATATAATGCAGAATAGTGATGGCACAATATTTTAGAACCTCCTTCTGCCAGCATTGTATTTAAATTTTGCAGCTTCACAAATGTCATGTTGGCCATATTATTGGTGGAGATACATCTGTAGTACTCACTCATCCTGTCAGTCTGCAAGAACATCAAACAACCTTTTCCTTTCCTTCCTTTGGAAACCACCTCTTGGATATTTGCAAACTGTGGATGGCAAGAGTGGTATAACTGTAAGAATGTCAGGGTTATACAGTGCCATATTAGTATGCATAGCACACTTCTTTATCTAGATGAATGTTTTGCTCTAGAAAACATCTCAAAACTGTGTTATATACATTTGTCTTTTGCTGTATTAAAATATACATATTGCCAATTGTCCTTATAGGGATAAAATGATAAAATTATTACCAGGTTCTTGCAATTGTATTCTAAATTTCTGATATTCATCTTAAATGATAACTTTGTAAAAAAAAAAAGTTCTTTCTAAAGCAGATGCCCATGTCCCTCTAGCTCAAGTGCATGTCGAAAAACACTGTTTTCCTCTAATCTAGCATTTTTTTTTCCCCTGTAGATTCAAGTAAAAAGACCATTTTAAAACAGGGAATAAAATATTGGTTTGCTAGGAAATGGGTGAATGGTACTGATAACAGATGGAAAATAAACATTTCTTGTGATGTTCATTTGTCTCATCACCAAATCATGTTTCTAAGCTCTATTAGGTGTACATATAAGGTCTCGAAAACAGACATGTAATTTTGTCTCTTTACTTTCACCATGTTTATACTGATTCATTACCTCCAATTAGACTCTTTATCTCTGTATGCCTATTTTTAAAAGCATACTGCTCTCTAGTGGATGTATTTTACAATAACATTCCCTTACAAAATACTGAAAATTTCTTTTTCAGGCTACTGGGTTCTTCTTCTTAGAGTTTGAATATTCTCTAATTCTGGTTTTCTCCAATTTCCTCCCATAGTCCAAAGACGTGCAGGTTAGGTGGATTGCTGATGCTAAATTGGCCTAGTGTGAGTGTGTTTGCCCTTTGATGGACTGGTGCTGTGTCCAGGTATTGTTCCTGCCTTGATCACTATGCTTGCAGGATTAGCCTCAAGCTCCCCCAAAACAATGTTCAGGATAAAGTGGGTACAGAAAATTGATAGATGTTATGTGTCAAGCATCTTTAGACCTTTCCCACTCAAACAAGTTTAATCCAATTTAGGGTCAGATAGGGGTGAGACCCTGTCTCAGTAGGGCTGGGAGCTAGGCAGGAAACAGCCCTTGAATTTCCACCAGTCAATTCCAGGACCTGTTCACAAACATATAAACTCTCACTGGACTAAATGGGTATTGCCAAATAATCGAAGAAGCACATGTTTGGGAATATGGGAGGAAAACTGGAGAACTCGGCACAAAACACACACAGGCACAGGGAGAACATAAAGATTCTGAGAACATAAAGATTCTATCAGATTTAAATCCATTGATATATGAGGTGGCAGATCTACCAGCTGTGCCCAGAGTCTGACTGTCTAGCATTCTACAAGGGCATATCTTATAAATATCACAAGTTGTATTTTATGTTAAACAGATACTGTATTTTGGCTCTTAATTTTTCCAAACAATTTGAACAATGACAATAATAAAGTGCAAAGCAACAATGGGTGAAAAATTATATTTCAAGGTGCTTCAAAATATCCACAAATGATAATGATATTCTGTAACTTTGGGCAATGTTTTGCCATCTTTATCAGAAAAAAGAAAATACAATGAAAATGCAGTTAATGGACAGCATGAGTCTAGTCAGTTAAACATCTTTGATTCAACAGTAACCATAATTATTAAAATACTCTTATTTTTGGTTAAAATTTTCTTTTCTTGTTACAGGTGACTTACTTCCTGCAGATGGAGTCCTCATTCAAGGAAATGATCTCAAAATTGATGAGAGCTCTCTAACTGGGGAATCAGATCATGTTCGAAAATCAGTGGAAAAAGACCCTATGCTGTTGTCTGGTGGGTGACAGTTTTTAAGAATAAAGAAATGCATTTAATGTCCATTACTTATTTTACTCATACACTATATTTATATTAACATATATAAACAATGTGATTTTTGTCTGATTTGTAAATCATCTGAGTGGATAAACATTTCTAGGCATCAAAATTTACAAATTTTAAAGAATAACACTTTATCTTAACGCGCACACGTGCCGGTCCCGGGACATAACAGCGTTTTAAAAACGTTACAGCCATGTGTGCATGCCTATCTGCCATGCATCTCGACACCCTACCCATCAAATGAAACTTCAAAGTCTCGTCTTCCGATGATATAAACCATTATGACACACAACAACCACAGCACTGACACTAAAGCCTTTTTTACAGAGAAGTACATACTTTTAAGAGTTGACTGTGCCTACCTTTGAAGACCCCTTGCAAGTCAAGCATCAATATTTCCGAGCAGTATTGATCCCATCGTGTGACCGTAAGGCTCCAGCGAATATAATCCAGTAAACGATTTAGGTCCAAAACACACAATACATTCTCAAAGGGACAAAAACTCCAGAAAACGTTTCATAACTTGAGACCACCTACGTAATTTTTTTTCACTTATATTGCTCATATTAGACGTAATTTGTTTCTGTCGGCGATAACCACGCTACCACATGAAACACGGAAGTGTTAGCTTCCGAAAGACACCTAAGTTGGCCAATTACGACGGGTCTGGGGTTGACTGGCACCTCGTATAGCCAACCAGTGTCACAGAAAGCTTGCAGGGTGACGATAGCTCTGAACTCTGGTAGAATCTACCAGTTTGATTGGACACTGTGACTGACACTCAAAACTTACAGCCAATGAGCAGCCGAGCATTTTGATATGTAACTTGCCATACTAACTTGTAAACAAAGCGATCGGAGCTGCGTGAAGGTGGCATTTGTGCCAGTCTGCAGAGTCGGTGCGTGGTTGTTTATTGTGATTTTGCCAAGTTTTTTCGCATTTTAAATATGAATAAAAGTAGAAGTTTAAACGTAAATAAACGCTCGATTAAATAATAGATGCATGTACGCGTTGCGAAAGTATTCAACCGGCCCAGGAAACGTCTAATGGCAGAGAGCGACGTGCCACGCCCTTGTGCTTTCTGCTTGCTAGTGATTGCTGCCATCAAGTGGCACATGGAAAACGCTAAGCTGTGTTGTAACAGTTTGTAAAAGAAATATATATAGTTTGTGTGCATTTTATAAAAAAAAAGTAAAAATAAAAATATAAATATATTTTTGGCCCATAACTTGTATTGACTAGTTTTACATAGAAATGTGTATTTTTGATTGTTTTTATTATGGAATATGAATTTCCATAACTAATAGAGTGACACTGTGTGTAGATATAGATTCCTTTAGGTGTAAGCTTTCAGTAGAACCCTCATTGATATATGTGGGTTGAAGCATTCAAAAGTTATTACACTTTTTCCATATGTTCCAAAATGTGGATAATGGTCCCTCTAAAAAGCCCCTGGGCATGCCCACATAAAACTGGTGTAAAATGTCATTTTACAGGTATTCTTTTCAAATTTGAAATTTGAGTAGTCAACAAGTTATTCTGTTGGTACATAGTGTGTTTCTGTCCCCACCTACCTACTGCAGCTTTATTTTCCTTTATTTTCATAAAAAACTTAGGCGAGAACAAAAAAATTCGTTTTTTTGTGAGTTCTAATGTGCATAACTTTTGATCAGTCACACCTACAGTGATTCTGACTACTAAGGGTGAAACTAGAGAATGTTACCTTTACAAAGAGACCAAACATGTGTTTATACTCCAGATAGTTCAATAACAGCAATGATTCTAATTTGGAGAGGTCGGATTACAAGCGATTTAGCAAAAATGACCCCAAATGATAAGAGGATAATATATAAGAAGAATGCATTTTCTGATAGAATGCTTTAGCCTAACAAGCAAGTCTTTTGCATTAAAAGTGATGGTACCAGGGATTGCTGTAACATTGAAAATTTGTCTGTAGTGATTAAAAAGTGATGGTACCAGGGATTGCTGTAACATTGAAAATTTGTCTGTAGTGATTAGATTTGTCCAGAACTCCATCCCTGAAGAACACCTGATTGGCTTAATTGAACTGAATCAGCTTCATGCTGAATATATTTGTAATCAAATTATGTCACATCTCTCTGAGCTAGGTTACAGCCCTGACAATTTAGTGTGTCAGTGTTTTGATGGTGCTTCTGTCATGTCTGGGGCAAGGCGTAGTGTCCAGGCTTTGTTACAAAACAAAGTTGGTAAGTACATTCCATATGTACACTGCTACAACCACCAGCTTCATTTAGCAGTGATACATGCAATGGAATCAGAACCTCTGGTAAGGAGTTCTTTGACTGGTCAAATTCATTGAACACATTTTGTCACAGACATTATGTTTCACACACATACAATACACCCACACTGAAAAGTCTTCTAGAAATGATGGACCAGTCATTATGATAAAGTCCATTGTCAACAATGAGGAAGCTATAAGGGGCTTCTCTCAAAGTAGAGGCTGACACTGCCCCTTTTGACATTTGCATAGAGGCATGTGGTCTTTTGAAAAAGCAGAATTTCTTCAATACAAGAAAATTCCTCCTTCATGTGCTTGGTGTGCTGAAAACAGCCAATGCAATTCTACAGGAACATGTAGTGGATTTGTGCACTGCTGGGGAGGTGGTGACAGCTTCACTGGCCACATTGAAGGAGATGAGATGCGACTCATTCTGGGAGGTGCAAATCTCTCAGTGTGAAAGTAGACCGACCAATTCGCTCAAAAGGAAATGGAAAGTTAATTCACAGTGTGATGATAGTATTGTCATGTCTATGCCCAGGCATGGTGACTCTGATGAACAAATTGCTCCTAATCAGACTTTTAAAAGGGCTATGTTCAGCATTCTTGATAGAGCTATTGTGGAAATGAAGACTAGATTCTTTCAGAGAAATGTTTATTTATTGAGGGCCACATTGCTTCTCCTGCCAAAATCAGAATTATTTCTTGATCATTCTCTCCTGAAATCACTTCAGGCACTTGCAGGCACAGAGCAAAACAGTATGAGCTTGCAAAATGAAATTGCTGTGGCAAAAGCAATGATGATCAATAAGATGCCAGCTGATGCTAATCTCTGTGAAGCATGAAAATGCATTCAGCAGTACAAAGAGGCCTTCCCTATGTTGCATTCGCTATATATATGTCACAGCACTCATCATTGGTGTGTCTTCAGCTACATGCGAAAAGCTCTTTCTCTACTTTGAACTGCATTCTCACTCCACTCTGCCAAACAATGCTGCATTCAAGGAAGCGAAATTAAGTCATTCTGGCACATGAGAAAAACATCACAGAAAATCTAGACATGAATGAATTTATTTCAGAATTTGCCAAGAGTAACACAGACTGGTCCTGTAGATCATATCCAGGTTAAACACTGGAAACTGATATCCTATAGCCTCCCTAATGACTACAATGAGCCACGTTTCTGTTCTTTCTCTCATATGCTGTATACATTTGAAGTTTATTGATATTTACCTTGTAGATGTAGTTCTACTGTATATTTGTTCACAAAAATTAATAATAAAAGTTACATTGCCTCTGTTAATTTTATTGAAAAATAGGTTATGATTTATGCCACAATTTTTGCTTTTATATGTTATATAAAACTATGTTGTTATTATTATTTGACCCCTACAAAATGGGGTGGATGGATATTTTTGCTCCCCAGACAAGCCAAATGCCCACCCACACATGATGTTCTGGTCACACCTCATAGAAATAGAACAAGCAGTTTTTTGATTCACATTTTATTTTAAGTTTCTCTGCTTTGGATTGCGTCTGCTGTGGCATCTGAGACGCCCTTGAAATAGACTTTTCTCTGGCATCTGAAGTGGACCGTGGAATTGTATGTCTTTTTTCGGTGGTATGGGCATATTCGCGTGTAGCAGGAGAATTATAATGTGTTACATGGTATTATGTACGGAATATGCACCACAGTGAGGTGAATTTACTTTATTTACACTATGTTGGAAAGTTTAACAACACATTCACTGTGTTGCCCAGTCGACACGATACATCAGTGCATCTGCCCTATTGCGAGTGGTAAAACTGCCATTTAAACTAATAAGGTAGACATGGAAACCGGTGTTCTGATAAAACAATAACGCTTAAAACAGTATCGCTTTATATACAACAGATTTTGGCTAATCGATTAAATGTAATTATTTATATCTATTTATAAACTCATAAAGGCAATTATTAAATAATAATTCATATTATTCAATAATTCCTTCCATATAAGTAACTTTTCTCGACTGCCTTCTTCCATGTCCGAAATATTTCTAGACTTCGTCCTGTTCTACCCAACACAGTACTGAAGTATTGATTAATGCCAGAGTCACCTCACGCATAGATTACTGTAATGCTATTCTATCTGGCATCCCACAAAAACTTATCCATCACTTATAACTTCTTCAAAATGCTGCTGCCAGGATAATAACCTGCTGTTTTAAATGAATGAATGATATGATAAGGGATAAAATTGTCTTAAGTGTTAAAGACAAGCATGTGAAAGAAAAACTTCTCAGAGAGCCTGGTCTGACTTTAGAAAAGCCATTGACATTTGTGGAGCTTCAGAGATAGCCAGAGAGCAAATTAATGACAAAATGAAATTAGAAAATGTAGTACACATGCTCATCCACGCACAAAAAGTACAGGCACAGAGCAAACAGAAAACTGTTCAGAATGTGATAAGGAATCAGCATAGAGACAAACATGATAAATTGGTTTCTTACAAGAGAGATAAAGGTGATACAAAATCATGCAACAGGTGTGGGAAAGAGCATTGTCTCAAAACATGTCCAGCATATGACCTGAATTGCAGAAACTGTGGCAAAATGAACCATTATGCTAAAATGTGCAGGTTTAAAGCAGAACAGTCTCCTCAGACTGTTGATGTGCTGTTTGTTGAATCTTACAGTGTTCCCAGTTGAATGTGCTACAGACAGCTGAAAATGGAGCTTGGCATGAGATCTTGTCAGTTCAAGGGGTTCCAGTACAATTTAAAGTGGACACTGGTGCAGATGCCAATGTGATGTCAGTAATACAATTTCAAAGAATCAAGGAAAATATTTCTTGAACCTACCAAAACAAAGCTGCATCAATCTTAGGGAGAGAAGCATGTGAACATTGAACCTAGTCAAACGAGTTGACAAGTTACAAGTGCACCTACCAGCAACCATACAAGAGTTAGTGAGCATGTATCCTGATGTATTTCGGTCTGGGGAATTCCTCGTGAACATCACATTCATATTGATCCAGAGGTGACACCAATTATACACAGCTGTCGGAAAATTCCATTCGCTATTATGGACAAACTGAAAGAAACACTACGCCATCTAGAAAAGCAAAATGTTATCACACCAGTAACAGAACCGACAAAATGGGTTAGCAGTCAGGTGATTACAGAAAGAAAAATGGCAAACTCCGAATATGTCTAGATCAACGTGAGTTGAAGAAGGCTATCAAAAGGCAACATTACTCCATACCAACTCCCAATGAAGTCCACAGCAAACTGGCTGGAAAAAATATTCACCATTCTTGAGAACAGGATGAGCACTGTCAGAGCCCTACAAAATGACCTCCAACAGGCCACTGGTGTGAATGTCTCTGATCAAACAACCAGAAAGACTTCATGAGGGTGACCCAAGGGCCCCATGTCCTCTAATGGGCCCTGAGCTCACTGCCCAGCAGCATGCAGCTCGATTGGCATTCGCCATAGAATACCAGAATTGGCAGATGCACCACTGGTGCCCTGTGCTTTCACAGATGAGAGAAGGTTCACCCTGAGCACGTGACAGAAGTGAAAGGGTCTGGAGAAGCCATGGAGAACATTATGCTGCCTGTAACATCATTCAGCATGAGCACTTTGGTGGTGGGTTAATGATTGTCTGGGAAGGCATATCCATGGAGGGTCACACAGACCGCTACAGGCTTGACAAAGGCACCTTGGCTGCCATTAGGTATCAGGATGAAATCCTTGGACCCATTGTCAGACTCTATGCTGGTACAGTGGCTCCTGGTGCCGACAATTCCTGGCCTCATGTGGTGAGAGTATGCAGGCAGTTCCTGAAGGATGAAGGAATTGATACCATTGACTGGCCTCCACACTTTCCTGACCTAAATCCAATAGAACACCTTTGGGACATTATGTTTTGGTCCATCCAATGCCACCAGGTTGCACCTCAGACTGTCCAGGAGCTCAGTGATGCCCTGGTCCAGATCTGGGAGGAGATCCCCCACAACACCATCTGTCATCTCATTAGAAGCATGCACTGATGTTGTCAGGCATATATACAAGAACACAGGGGCCATACAAACTACTGCGTACAATTTTGAGTTGCTGCAATAAAATTTTGGCAAAATGGACTAGCCTGCCACATAATTTTTCACTTTGATTTTTAGGCGTCTTTGAATTCAGGGCTCTGTAGGTTGATCATTTCATTTCCATCAAGCGATGTGGCATTCTTTTGCTCCTAACACATTACCCAGTCTATATCAGTATAGATATCCAGGAGGATTTCTTTTTCCCATTGAGATCTGATGTGTTTTCAAAGTGTTCCTCTAATTTTTTTGAGCAGTTTATATATATATACTGTATATATATACATATATATACATATATATATATATATATATATACATATATATACATATATATACATATATACATATATATATATATATACATATATATACATATATATACATATATACATATATATACATATACATACATATATACATACATATATATATATATATATATATATATACTAGCTGGAGTACACGGCGTTGCCCGGCAATCTATAACTGGTCGATTTCCCAAATGAAAGAAACAAAACTGGAGGCGTGACCACGGGGGGGCTGGGGTGTGCACTGCCCCCTAGAGACAAGCCATGCCCACCCTGTAAAATGCTCTGTCTGTCCAATGAAAACTCTGGAGAAGAATAACATTTGATTTTCACAGTTCACGTTGCCGCACATTTCGCAGCACGTTTTGAACCTGTTGACCGCATTCTTTAATTAAAACTCCGTATACGTTCCATTCTTCTTTTATTTTCTGGTTGGTAACATCAAAGGCTATGCATAGGTGACTTATTAAAAAGCAGACATCTTCAGCCTCTGTCCCTCCGCAAGCTGCTGGCTCCACGGTTGAGCCCAGCACCGCTGCTACCAACACGGAGCACAGCGCACCCACGTCGGGAACTGAAACTCCAAAAGATGTAGATAAGCTTACACAATCCTCCAGCTCTGTGCCCATGTCAAGTACTCCAAACCTCTGCCTTCAACAAAATGTACAGTCCGGTTTGCCTGACTTAAATATGGATAGCCCATCCCAGCCCATTTTAATTAATTATCCCAAGCGCACATTCGGAAAGCCACTCAGATGTTTTAGTGCAAGCTGGTATCAGTCTCGACCATGGCTTGAATATTCTATTGTCCGTGATGCCAGCTTTTGCTTTGCCTGCCGCAAATTTAGTGTTTCCACTTCGGACCGCGAGGAGATATTCACCAAACACGGCTACACTAATTGGAAAAAAGCTCTAGAAAAAGACGGTGGCAGCTTCCATAAACACGTGTCTAGTAGTCTGTCCAGCACGTCAGAGCCATGTCTGCATGGCAAGAGTATCGGCACCGGGCAGAGATGGGTGAAAGCATAGTTCAACTACTGAGTCCAACCCAGATAGATTAAAAGTGATGGTACCAGGGATTGCTGTAACATTGAAAATTTGTCTGTAGTGATTAGATTTGTCCAGAACTCCATCCCTGAAGAACACCTGATTGGCTTAATTGAACTGAATCAGCTTCATGCTGAATATATTTGTAATCAAATTATGTCACATCTCTCTGAGCTAGGTTACAGCCCTGACAATTTAGTGTGTCAGTGTTTTGATGGTGCTTCTGTCATGTCTGGGGCAAGGCGTAGTGTCCAGGCTTTGTTACAAAACAAAGTTGGTAAGTACATTCCATATGTACACTGCTACAACCACCAGCTTCATTTAGCAGTGATACATGCAATGGAATCAGAACCTCTGGTAAGGAGTTCTTTGACTGGTCAAATTCATTGAACACATTTTGTCACAGACATTATGTTTCACACACATACAATACACCCACACTGAAAAGTCTTCTAGAAATACGATGGACCAGTCATTATGATAAAGTCCATTGTCAACAATGAGGAAGCTATAAGGGGGCTTCTCTCAAAGGTAGCAGAGGCTGACACTGCCCCTTTTGACATTTGCATAGAGGCATGTGGTCTTTTGAAAAAGCAGAATTTCTTCAATACAAGAAAATTCCTCCTTCATGTGCTTGGTGTGCTGAAAACAGCCAATGCAATTCTACAGGAACATGTAGTGGATTTGTGCACTGCTGGGGAGGTGGTGACAGCTTCACTGGCCCACATTGAAGGAGATGAGATGCGACTCATTCTGGGAGGTGCAAATCTCTCAGTGTGAAAGTAGACCGACCAATTCGCTCAAAAGGAAATGGAAAGTTAATTCACAGTGTGATGATAGTATTGTCATGTCTATGCCCAGGCATGGTGACTCTGATGAACAAATTGCTCCTAATCAGACTTTTAAAAGGGCTATGTTCAGCATTCTTGATAGAGCTATTGTGGAAATGGAGACTAGATTCTTTCAGAGAAATGTTTATTTATTGAGGGCCACATTGCTTCTCCTGCCAAAATCAGAATTATTTCTTGATCATTCTCTCCTGAAATCACTTCAGGCACTTGCAGGCACAGAGCAAAACAGTATGAGCTTGCAAAATGAAATTGCTGTGGCAAAAGCAATGATGATCAATAAGATGCCAGCTGATGCTAATCTCTGTGAAGCATGAAAATGCATTCAGCAGTACAAAGAGGCCTTCCCTATGTTGCATTCGCTATATATATGTCACAGCACTCATCATTGGTGTGTCTTCAGCTACATGCGAAAGCTCTTTCTCTACTTTGAACCGCATTCTCACTCCACTCTGCCAAACAATGCTGCATTCAAGGAAGCGAAATTAAGTCATTCTGGCACATGAGAAAAACATCACAGAAAATCTAGACATGAATGAATTTATTTCAGAATTTGCCAAGAGTAACCACAGACTGGTCCTGTAGATCATATCCAGGTTAAACACTGGAAACTGATATCCTATAGCCTCCCTAATGACTACAATGAGCCACGTTTCTGTTCTTTCTCTCATATGCTGTATACATTTGAAGTTTATTGATATTTACCTTGTAGATGTAGTTCTACTGTATATTTGTTCACAAAAATTAATAATAAAAGTTACATTGCCTCTGTTAATTTTATTGAAAAATAGGTTATGATTTATGCCACAATTTTTGCTTTTATATGTTATATAACACTATGTTGTTATTATTATTTGACCCCCCCTACAAAAATGGGGGTGGATGGATATTTTTTGCCGCCCCAGACAAGCCAAATGCCCACCCACACATGATGTTCTGGTCACACCTCATAGAAATAGAACAAGCAGTTTTTTGATTCACATTTTATTTTAAGTTTCTCTGCTTTGGATTGCGTCTGCTGTGGCATCTGAGACGCCCTTGAAATAGACTTTTCTCTGGCATCTGAAGTGGACCGTGGAATTGTATGTCTTTTTTTCGGTGGCATGGGCATATTCGCATAAAGCAGGAGAATTATAATGTGTTACATGGTATTATGTACGGAATATGCACCACAGTGAGGTGAATTTACTTTATTTACACTACGTCGGAAAGCGAACAACACATTCACTGTGTTGCCCAGTCGACACGATACATCAGTGCATCTGCCCTATTGCGAGTGGTAAAACTGCCATTTAAACTAATAAGGTAGACATGGAAACCGGGTGTTCTGATAAAAACAATAACGTTTAAAACAGTATCGTTTACATACAACAGATTTTGGCGAATCGATTAAATGTAATTATTTATATCTATTTATACACTCATAAAGGCAATTATTAAATAATAATTCATATTATTCAATAATTCCTTCCATATAAGTAACTTTTCTCGGACTGCCTTCTTCCATGTCCGAAACATTTCTAGACTTCGTCCTGTTCTTACCCAACACAGTACTGAAGTATTGATTAATGCCCGAGTCACCTCACGTATAGATTACTGTAATGCTATTCTATCTGGCATCCCACAAAAACTTATCCATCACTTATAACTTCTTCAAAATGCTGCTGCCAGGATAATAACCTGCTGTTTTAAATGAATGAATGATATGATAAGGGATAAAATTGTCTTAAGTGTTAAAGACAAGCATGTGAAAGAAAAACTTCTCAGAGAGCCTGGTCTGACTTTAGAAAAAGCCATTGACATTTGTGGAGCTTCAGAGATAGCCAGAGAGCAAATTAATGACAAAAATGAAATTAGAAAATGTAGTGCACATGCTCATCCACGCACAAAAAGTACAGGCACAGAGCAAACAGAAAACTGTTCAGAATGTGATAAGGAATCAGCATAGAGACAAACATGATAAATTGGTTTCTTACAAGAGAGATAAAGGTGATACAAAATCATGCAACAGGTGTGGGAAAGAGCATTGTCTCAAAACATGTCCAGCATATGACCTGAATTGCAGAAACTGTGGCAAAATGAACCATTATGCTAAAATGTGCAGGTTTAAAGCAGAACAGTCTCCTCAGACTGTTGATGTGCTGTTTGTTGGAATCTTACAGTGTTCCCAGTTGAATGTGCTACAGACAGCTGAAAATGGAGCTTGGCATGAGATCTTGTCAGTTCAAGGGGTTCCAGTACAATTTAAAGTGGACACTGGTGCAGATGCCAATGTGATGTCAGTAATACAATTTCAAAGACTTCAAGGGAAAATATTTCTTGAACCTACCAAAACAAAGCTGCATCAATCTTAGGGAGAGAAGCATGTGAACAATTGAACCTAGTCAAACGAGCTGACAAGTTACAAGTGCACTCACCAGCAACCATACAAGAGTTAGTGAGCATGTATCCTGATGTATTTCAAGGTCTGGGGGAATTCCCCGGTGAACATCACATTCATATTGATCCAGAGGTGACACCAATTATACACAGCTGTCGGAAAATTCCATTCGCTATTATGGACAAACTGAAAGAAACACTACGTCATCTAGAAAAGCAAAATGTTATCACACCAGTAACAGAACCGACAAAATGGGTTAGCAGTCAGGTGATTACAGAAAAGAAAAATGGCAAACTCCGAATATGTCTAGATCAACGTGAGTTGAAGAAGGCTATCAAAAGGCAACATTACTCCATACCAACTCCCAATGAAGTCCACAGCAAACTGGCTGGAAAAAATATTCACCATTCTTGATGAAAAGGATGGATATTGGTAAATCAAGTTGGATAGAGAGTCATCAATGCTCTGCACTTTCAACACTCCATGGGGACGGTACAGATTCAAACGTCTCCCGTTTGGAATCAAATCTGCAAGTGAGATCTTCCAACTGAAGAACAGCAAAACATCTGGAGACATACCTGGTGTGCACATCATAGCAGATGACATGATTATTGCAGCTATAGATGAAAAGGAGCATGCAGAGATCTTTCACGAGGTGATGCAGAGAGCAAGACAGAAAAGTATTAAATTCAATGAAGAGAAGATACAATATAAGGTCGGAAAAGTTAAATATATGGGACACATAATGACAAGCGAGGGAGTACAGCCAGATAATGACAAAGTGAAAGCAATTGTCAATATGCCAAACCCAGAAGATAAGAAGGCTTTGCAGCACCTATTGGGCATGATTCAATATCTGGCACAATACATTCCCAATGAAGCAGCAATAACAGCACCCTTGAGTCAGTTGTTGAGAAAAGACACAATGGCTCTGGAGTCCCGAACATGATACAGCACTGGATAATCTCAAGAAATCACTGATGGAGGCACCAGTACTAAAATTCTTTGATCCAAAGCAAGCAATAGTTCTTCAGGCTGAAGCTTCAAAAGATGGACTTGGTGCATGTCTTTTGCAAGAGGGACAACCTGTTGCATATGCATCCAGAGCGCTGACAACATCAGAATGCAATTATGCACAGATCGAGAATGAGTTGCTGGCTGTAGTTTTTGCTGCAAGGAAGTTTCATCAGTACATTTTTGGTGTCCCAGTAGTTGTGCAGTCAGATCATAAACCACTGGAAGCCATCTTCACAAAGCCCTTAGGGCAGACGCCAGCACATCTGCAAAGGATGCTTCTTCAATTGCAACACTATAATCTTCAAATAATGTATACACCAGGCAAGGATATACTCATAGCTGATGCCTTATCCCGAGCATATGATGTAGAAGAAGCTGTTGAGGAACGCATGTGTGAAGATGAGAAAGCTGTTTATGCCATGGAAGCAACTGAAGCTATTGGGGAAGAGCTATATACACAGCTACAAAGTGCAAACTTAGAGGATGAAACATTCCAAAAATTGAGTACTATGCATAAGAATGGGTGGCCAATGCACAGAAAACAGGTAGATGCAGCACTGAAAATATACTGACCAATTAAAGACAGTATCAAGATCAGTAATCGCGTCTTTATGTTTAGTGACAGAATTATCATCCCTACCAGAATGAGGTTGATGATGCTTGAAAAGTTACACATCGCTCATCAAGGTATTCAGCGAACCAAAGAACAAGCATGCAAGTACATGTACTGGCCTGGCATGTCCACAGATATAGAACAGATGATAGGAAAGTGCAGTGCTTGTCAACAACATCTCCCAAGAAATCAACGGGAACCTCTAAAAAGTCATGACTTACCTGAATTGCCATGGTACAAAGTTGGTGTAGACATATTTGAGCTACAACGTCAGTCATTTCTTCTCACAGTGGACTATTTTTCTAAATACACAGAAGTACAGCAGATTAGAGACAAAACAGCACAAACAGTGATTGCAAAACTGAAAGCTGTGTTTTCAAGGCATGGAATTCCTAAAGAAGTGATTAGTGACCACGTTCCTTTTGCAAGTGCTGAGATATCCCCAGTCAAATGGTATGGCGGAGAGAATAAGGACAATCAAACTGATGCTTAAAAAGGCTCTCCAGATGAACATGGATGCACATCTTGCATTACTCGGTCTGAGAAATACACCAATTACAGGATTAGGTTTCTCACCAGCAGAGTTATTGATGGGTCGTGTTCTCAGAAGCACCCTCCCTGTAACAAGTCCCATGCTGAAACCCAGATACACAAAGAAAATGAAGCAGAGACTAATACAGCAGCAACAATAACAGAAAACTTATTATGATCAACACACAAAGACACTTTCTGTCCCTGGTCCAGGAGCAAAAGTTAATGTAGAAACCCCATAAGGCTGGAAACCAGCAATAGTGGCACGAAAACGTCAAGAACCAAGGTCATATGACATTGTGACTTCAACAGGCCAGCAGTATACAGCAGACACAACAGATGACATCTTAGGCCACACAATGGTGACACTTTTATAGTTGATGAAGATGAAGAAGACCACTCTAGTACAGAACAAGTTCCGGCACAAGAAAATGCAGGTATGCCACCTCCAGAAAGCCACCAATGGGAAGACCAAATGGACAGTCAAGTTTGAGAAAGATCCACTAGAAGTGTCAGGGTTGTAAAAATACCTGAAAGATTTAAAGATTTTGTAATGGGCAACAGTCAAATGTAAGATCTAGCAGGAGGCCATGTACTCAAGACCTTGGAGTCTCAGGACTACATAAGCACACACTACTCAGCAGTGATAGTTGGTTATTTTCAAATGCAAAACAGTAAGAAAGAAAAGGAAAAGTGATTTTTGTTTTTGGAAAAAGGTGGATGTGGTATATTGTAAATTAAGGTTTTAAATAAAGTTGTTATAAACCAGATAACCAATGAATAAGTTATGGGAGTGGTTAATAACAGAGAATAATGGAGATGGGCGCCTTTGGTAAAGTTCTGTTTTGTGTGCTAATAAACTAAAACGCCTTTTCTGAGTTAACCATCTGCCTTGCATTGAATCATTTACTGAAGCTTCCATAGCGAATAAAGAATATTACTATATATATTTATATATATATGTATATATATATAATTTTTATATGTCCCCCTATCCTACAGACTGACACCCCTCTCGCTCACTCAGATCCTCATCTGCAGCTGTACTTTCTGTACCACACGCCAGTGTCACTCTGTTCTATAGGAGCTCGGCGTCTCTCATAGTGCTCCTCAACTCGTGAATTCTCTTCCGCTCATATCGCCTGCTCGATTCAATAACACATTTTAAAACACCGAACTTACTGTCATCTGTTGAACCAACACTGACTTGCTATACTTGGCCGCTCAGCAGCGTCACTGTAGCATTCGAACATTCTTAGCCAATCATGCAATACTGCTTTTGCCATGTTATGTTCTAACTACAGAAGCAGAGTCCTATTGCATGGTTCTAACTGGTATTGAGTCGAGGTATTGACGCGAACACCATACATCGTCATACATATGGGATATTGACACAAACACCATACATCATCACACATACGGGGTATTGACGCTTAACACCATACATATGGTTAGTATCAAATTATATGTAAGGATATATATGTATGTATATATATATATATGTGTGTGTATATGTATATGTGCACCTATACTATGAGAATTAGTATCAAATTATATATAAGTGTATATATATATGTGTATATATATATGTATATCTACATATACAGTATATATATATACAGTATATACATATATATATATATATATATATATATATATATATATATATATGTATATGTATGTATGTATGTATGTATATGTGCACCTATACAATGAGAATTATGATAAACTGGAAAAGGATGTTACTACAATAACATTGAAAATAATTGGGGGCAAGATATAATGTATATTCCAGTTAAAAAAAAAAGTTTTAATAGGACCATACACTTGTAATAGAGTTTTATAACCAGTTGGGGACCAGAAGGTGGCAGAACAGAGAACCGTGTCTGTTATATATTTATAGGATAAACAGGAACAACATTAATGTTTCTGAATATTCATTAGGTGCTTTCACTTTAATAGGTAATAATTCCCTTTAACATATCATATATACAACCCCAATTCCAATGAAGTTGGGACATTGTGTAAAACGTAAATAAAAACAGAATACAATGATTTGCAAATCCTTTTCAACCTATGTTCAATTGAATACACTACGAAGACAAGATATCTAATGTTCAAACTGATAAACTTTATTGTTGTTTTGCAAATCTTCACTCATTTTGAATTTGATGCCTGCAACACGTTCCAAAAAAGCTGGGACAGGGGCAGCAAAAGACTGGGAAAGTTGAGGAATGTTCAAAAAACACCTGTTTTGTACAGTCAACAGGTGAACAGGTTAATTGGAAACAAGTGTTTGTCATGATTGGGTATAAAAGAAGCATCCCCAAAAGGCTTAGTCGTTCACAAGCAAGGATGGGGCGAGGATCACCATTTTGTGAACAACTGAATGGGCAAATAGTCCAGCAGTTTAAGAACAACATTTCTCAATGTACAGTTGTAAGGAATCTAGGGATTTCATCATCTACTGTCCATAATATCATCAAAAGATTTAGGGAATCTGGAGAAATCTCTGTACGTAAGCGGCAAGGCCGAATACCAACACTGGATGCCTGTGACCTTCGATCCCTCAGGAGGCACTGCATTAAAAACCAACATCATTCTGTAAAGGATATTACCACGTGGGCTGAGGAAAACTTCAGAAAACCATTGTCTGTTAACACAGTTCGTCACTACATCTACAAGTGCAAGTTAAAACTCTACCATGCAAAGCGAAAGCCAAATATTAACAACACCCAGAAACGCCACCTGCTTCTCTGGGCCCGAGCTCATCTGAGATGGACTAACGCAAAGTGGAAAAGTGTGCTGTGGTCTGACGAGTCCACATTTCAAATTTCATTGGAAATCATGGACGTTGTGTCCTCCGGGCCAAAGAGCAAAAGGACCTTCCGGATTGTTATCAGCGCAAAGTTCAAAAGTCAGCATCTGTGATGGTATGGGGGTGTGTTAGTGCCAATGGCATGGGTAACTTACACATCTATGAAGGCACCATTAATGCTGAAAGGTAAATACAGGTTTTGGAGCAACATATGCTGCCATCCAAGCGACGTCTTTTTCAGGGACGTCCCTGCTTATTTCAGCAGGACAATGCAAAGCCACATTCTGCATTTGTTACAACAGCGTGGCTTCGTACTAAAAGAGTGTGGGTACTAGACTGGCTCGCCTGCAGTCCAGACCTGTCTTCCATTGAAAATGTGTGGCGCATTATGAAGCGCAAAACATGACAATGGAGAGCCCGGACTGTTGAGCAACTGAAGTTTTAAATCAAGCAAGATTAGGAAAGAACTCCACCTACACAGCTTCAACATTTAGTGTCCTCATTTCCCAAACACTTATTGAGTGTTGTTAAAAGGAAAGGTGATATAACACAGTGGTAAACATGCCCTAGCTTTTTTGGAATGTGTTGCTGGCATCAAATTCAAAATGAGTGAAGATTTGCAAAACAACAATAAAGTTTATCAGTTTGAACATTCGATATCTTGTCTTTGTAGTATATTCAATTGAATATAGGTGGAAAATGATTTGCAAATCATTGTATTCTGTTTTTATTTACGTTTTACACAGCGTCCCAACTTCATTGGAATTGGGGTTGTACAGTACAGTACACTATCTTCTAACTATTGACCTTCATGCCCTCTTTTTGTTGAGCACAGATAACACGGTAATTGTTGTTTTCTCATAATAGTATTTAAAATGTAGGAAGTGTATATTAATAACAGATTTGACTAAAATACCTGAACACAATGTGTGTAGTAAGGCAGAGACCTGCCTACATAACTAATCAGTAGTTTCATCAAATTCCTCTACACTTGAAACAGAACTGGTTTAAAAAAGCAACCCAGCAATGATCATTTAAACAGGTGAAGATTCAGTATAATAACCACATAATCTGAAAAGTACAAATGTTGCACCATATTGCCAGTGATAATACTGTATCAAATATTCAGCCATACCATTTTTCCATCTTGTCATGCAGCTTACCTTGTTTCACAGTGAACTTGCTAAATGGCACCATAATGATAGCATTACTGCCATCATGGACATACAAGAACATTAGCACGGTACAATTAGAATCTAACTTTAGAAACCAGCTGTTATGTAAGCAATGTTCCTACAGTATAAGCTATATAAACCACTACCTGGCTAAATATCTTCTATAATTTGATGTGTAATATTTATAACTGAATGTTGTTAATGCATTCTAGATATGCAGAATATTTAAGAATTTTATAAGCAACTATCTGAACAGATCACCATTCCGTATCTGGAGTATCTCTACATCAGTACTCCTCATTTTAATTTTGTTCTTCAACTGCAAGCCAATAATACAAATTGAATACCTTTACCATTGAATCAAAAAAAGAAAATGTAAAAAGTTCTCTCTTCATCCACCTATTTTCTTTGTCCCTTTCTTCTTGTTCTCTGCTACTGAACAATAAACTCATTTTGGTGACATTGTTGTCTTTAAGTAACTTTGTAATGGAATTTGTCCAATTGCAGCTCACACATCAGGACAGTTTATTGAATAACACACTTGCTAGGGGGTTCTTTAGAGCCTTTAAGCAGCCATTTATGTTGCTTATAAGGTATGGCCAGTTCTGAGCAAATTATTCCACAGATAGTAATCTTAAAATATATACAGTACTGACTATGTGTAATAATAACTCGCATCCACACTCAGTCATAGGAGGTGATGTAGACTCTGCAATAAATGTAACGTATCTGTACATATACTGTATATATCTTTGTGATAGATAAAAAAAATCATACTTATATTTACATCAAAAATGAAAATAAATGCTATCAAATCATTCATTATCTGAATCCATTTCCCCATCAGAAGGTGTCCATCCCAGCTGCATCAGGTGCAAGGCGGGAACCAACCCTGAATGTGATGTCAAATAAATGTTAACTATTTTTTTTTTCTTTAATTAGGTTAGAACAATTACCCCATACTTTTTTTTAAATAATCAGTATTATAACTTTTGTATAACATGTTAACATTATTATGTATATATATAGTAAAGAAGAGGGCTGAACGCTCCCCTAGAAGATGCGGTCGCTCCTCCGAAACCCCCTCTTAACCTCCTCTTTGCTCAATTAGCCCTGCTGTGCCGTATGATCTGCTTCTCTCACAGCACATAGAACAGGGGTGGCGAACTCCAGGCCTGGAGTGCCGCGGTGGCTACAGGTTTTCATTCTAACCCTTTTCCTAATCAGCGACCAGTTTTCACTGCTAATTTACTTTGTCTCCATCACTTTAATAGCCCTGTTAGAAGAGTTCAGCCCTATGAATCAATTTCTTTCTTCATTAAATGACAGCCAAGCAGTAATGAGAAATGAAAATAGCCAACAGATGACCAGCTAAAATGGGGCTTCAAACTCCAACAAATTTCACTCCAATCACTTTCTTAATGAGAAGCCAATTCTTTTTGTTAATTAAACCCATTATTTATTTCTATGGCTTGTTGCTGCTCTCATTCTGCCACAGCACACATTTTGAAACTGTTGTTTTTCTGTTCCTTCTAAGAGCACCGTCCAAATATTTTGGTGACCTGAGAGATCAACCTTACCAAGACTATCACTTCTCTTTAATTTCAGATATTGTGTAATGGGTACAGGAAAGCTGGTCATGTGGTGGCTTGTTTTGTGTCTCATTGTTTGGCTGCTAAATAAAAAGAAACAACTATGGGGCCTGAGTCAAGTTAATTAAAAGAAGTAATCAGCAGCAAAAACTGGTCACTAATTAAGAAGATGGTAAGAATGAAAACCTGCAGCCACTGCGGCACTCAAGGCCTGGAGTTCGCCACACCTGGCTTAGAACATATTAAAGCCTGTACAGCAGCTGTCCTTTTGTCTTATTGCCTTGTCTCACTTCTACCCCAGAATTTCTCTGCTTTATGCTTTATTATGCTGTTTACATATAAAGTTTGTTTCTTGAAAACCTTGAATGATTCTGTGCAACTGTATAACCCAAGGGTGACAAGTGGTATCCGGAAGCGGGGGATATAGGAGGCCTGACCCAGCTTTTCCAATAATTCATCTACATGGGCATTGGGTAAGCATCAAATATGGAGACCTTATTCAAGCATCTGAAATTGATACAGAACCGAAGTGAACCATCTGGTTTTGGGACTTATACAAAGGGACTGCACCATTCATGCTTACTTTCACGAATAACACCCAATGTCAGCATCTGAAGTGGGTGCATCTGCACCCTAACACCGGGTTCAGTAGTGATTTTATGTTCTGCAAGGTGAGTCAGTACGAGTAAACATCTCAGAACTTTGGCAAGAGTGGAGGAATTGGCTTTTCTCAGAGCAACGACTTCAGGATAACACGTTGCATAGTCAACCAGCACAAGAATATATTGATACCCATTTTTACTCTTAGGAAGAGGGCCAATAATATCTAGTACTACCCGATGAAAAGGAATATCTAAAATAGCCATAGGCAAAAGGGGGAGCCCTTGGAGGTTTATAAGCAGAGATGATTTGGCAGTCAGAACACCAGCTACAGAATCGTTCAACATCTTTTCCCATATTCAGCCAATAAAATCGCTTTGATAATCGATACCTTGTCTTATCAGCCCCCAGGTGTCCACCCAAGACATGAGAATGGGCCAACTGCAAAATAATTTTCCTTTGTACTTCAGGTACAACTAACTGTTCAATAAATTCACCCCCTAAATGATCCCAAATCACTCTAAAAAGACAGCCACCTTTCCCGAGAAAGTACAGGGTTTTCAAGCACTCTGTGGCTGGTGCAGGTTGAGAAGTTGAAGATGGGCCAACCATCCGCTCTAGGAAATCAGAGGAGTCTCTCCTGGTCTCACTGGAGAGATCGGTTCAATGTCCAATCGGGGCTTGAGACCTACTCCAACAGCCACCAGTTCCTCTCCTTCATTGATGATGACAGGGGGCTCTAGGGCTGGTGCCCCAAACTTGTCTAAGAGCCTATAGGGCGTTCCTCCTGTCGATCAGTAAGGGTCTTGGGCAGAAATCTGAAATGTCAGTGCATTTGGTTTAGGCGCTGTCCTGTCTCAGGTTTTTGATGGTGAAGAGCACCCCATCACATTTTTAAGTACAAAATTGCTTCCTCTGGAATGCAATTATTCGACAATTGAGAAAGAATGTTTGGCGATTAAATGGGCTGTGGATGCACTCCATTATCATTTATGGGTTCGTTATTTTACATTGGTGACTGATCATGCTCCTCTTCAATGGCTATACCATCAGAAAGATATGAACTTTCGTCTCACGAGATCGTTCTTGAACTTGCAACCGTATAGTTTTACTGTGAGACATCGACCTGGCTCTGAGCACGTTAATGCAGATGTCCTGTCACGCCTGTTTGAACCTGGTTTGGAAAGTCACTTAATTCACAAAAAAGTGAATAAAGCTGAGGGAGGAGGTGTGAAGAACAGGGCTGAACACACACCTAGAAGACATGTTTGCTCCTCCAAAACCCTCTTAATGGAGATACAATGGGAAACAAATATTTTTTTACCTCCTCTTTGCTTAATTAGCTCTGCTGCTGTGCCGCGTGATCTGCTTCTTGTGTGGCGCTTAGAACATTTAAAATCCTGTATAGTAGCTGTCCTTTTGTCTTATTGCCTTGTCTCACCTCTCCCCCAGACATCCTCTGCTTTATTATGCTGTTTTATGAATAA
Organism: Polypterus senegalus; assembly: GCF_016835505.1. Classification (NCBI taxonomy): domain Eukaryota; kingdom Metazoa; phylum Chordata; class Cladistia; order Polypteriformes; family Polypteridae; genus Polypterus; species Polypterus senegalus. The sequence continues at coordinate 91,227,850 of NC_053166.1, read as the reverse complement.
AGTTTGTTTCTTGAAAACCCTGAATGAATCTGTGCAACCGAAGCGTGACAATTATATACAGTATATATATACTAGCAGAATACCCGTGAATACCCGTGCTTCACAGCGGAGAAGTAGTGTGTTAAAGAAGTTATGAAAAAGAAAAGGAAACATTTTAAAAATAACATAAGATGATTGTTAATGTAATTGTTTTGTCACTGTTATGAGTGTCGCTTTCATATCTATCTATATATCTCTATCTATATATATCTCTCTCTATATAGATATATATATCTCTCTCTATATAGATATCTCTCTATATATAGATATAGATATCTCTCTCTATATAGATATAGATATATATATATATCTCTCTATCTATCTCCTTTTGGGTGCGAGCAGCTGTTGCTGGGGGTGCCAGAATCCATTGAGGAAGAAAAATTAAACACATTATTTGTACAAAATCTTAATTTATCTATTCATTCCTAAATAATTAAATGGGCAGGCTATTTCGTATCAGTGCAATACGCTGCTTGTTAAAATGGATGACTCCTAACCTTACGTGCACTTAGTGCTGCGTGGGTATTATGAACTATCGTATCTGTTCAAGTTCTATTGAAATTTTAAATATAAGTCATTTTTATTTGATCGACAGAAATATGTTTAGTAGGAATGAAAGTTAAATTTAATCATCATTGCATACATTTTTCTTCACCATTGAAATTTAAAGACTAAATCCAACTTCCATTCCTACCAAAGATATTTCTGGCGACTAAATAGAACCTACTTATACCCAAAATAGAGCTATTGAGCTGTCGCCTGCCTGCCTGAATAAGTCACCCTCGCTTCGCTCTTACTTTACCGGTCATTTAATCATGGCTAGTCGCGGAAAAATTATAACATGGAAGGAGGATTACACGGAGTATGGCTCTACCAAAACAATTATTGATGGCGAATAAAGTATCTATTATTCATAAAGCTTCAATTGTTGATCTGGTTTACTTCTTCTCAAACCAAGGGGGTGCGAGGGTAAAATGAATCGGGAAGCGCTGATATATATATATATATATATATATATATATATATATATATGTTGTCAAATATACTGAAATGTTTTTAATTCTGGGCTCATCAGGCAGTACAACTCAATGCAAACACGTAGCGCTAGAGGCAAAGCCTCTCGTATAGCATCACGGCGTGTGGTTCCTAATTTCTGGGCCTCATCAGGCAGTATACACTCACTGCACATATATATCTCAGGAATCACACACACATATATATATATATATATGACACACACACACACACACGCAAAGCACTGTGTGTATATATATATATATATATATATATATATATATATATATATATATATATATATATACACACACACACACATATACATATATACACTATATATATATATATATATATATATATATATATATATATATATATACACACATATATATATATATATACACACTCCTGTAGCCACAATAAATGCCTTTATTTTATAGAGAAACCAGGGATGAACAAGTTCCTTTCTACTGCAGCCACAGCCGCAACACACATAAAAAACATCAATAATAACTCATAAACGTGCAGTATTATTTAGGAAAATCGCAACATTTTACTCACCAAAAATTTCGGATCATTTGTAAACAAAATCCATCGTCCTCCGTTTCCTCAAAAACAGTTCAATTACTCTGTCGTACGGATTATCTGAGTGCTTCAGTTCCATCAAAACGTCACTTTGTATTGCCATCGAAGCTAATGCTAAAACGCGAACCCACCCTATGGTATACCTGGCATAAGTATGATTTCGCTTTAGGGCTGAAAATGTCTGCTCGACAGAAGCAGCGTACACAGGAATGCTCACCGCCAAATATACCAATGTAAACAGCCACCCCATGCTCTCATTCAGATTTTTCTGATGAAGGAAGTCAAGGAGATCAGTGGGAGATTCTCCTGCAAAATCATTCCATGGCATACATTATAGTCAGTTCTGTTTTTAGCCGAGACAGATCAAAAACGCTCTGTGGCTCTTCTGTTACAGTGGAGAAGGCTGCATGCGTGAAATTTTTCTTGTATTCCCAAAACTTTTGGGGCTCGAGGAGCGTGACAAACATCAGGTTTTCATGGTCTTGAAATCTGGTCTGTGTCTGGCAAATACTATTGTCCAGAATCCTGCCATGGAGTTGGCCGTAGTGCACGTGACAATCTTTCGCTTGGAGCGGTTGTGGTGCGTTCAATGGCGTCGTAGAGTTCCTCATATCAGCTTCTTTCCAATCAATGGGTCTGAATATGGTGACGTTGCCGTACGCCTGCTAAAGGGCCCTACCTACACCAGCTCAAAATCTGATTGGTTGAAGCAACAGGTTAATCGACATTTATTCTGTGTTAGAGTGCCTCCACAACAGATTGTGAAAGCCTCTCTGCCTGGCAACAAATGATGGCTGAAATGTGATTAGTTAAATATTTTAATACGAAACTCTGCCTCCCATGGCTATCGAGCTGCATTCTATTACAGTGTATATGGACAAAAATACATTCCAGTTATGACCATTATGCGTAGAATTTCGAAATGAAACCTACCCAACTTTTGTAAGTAAGCTATAAGGAATGAGCCTGTCGAATTTCAGCCTTCTACCTACACGGAAAGTTGGAGAATTAGTGATGAGTGAGGGCTTATATATATATATATATATATATATATATATACACACACAGGTAGTCCTCAGGTTACGGACATCCAACCTACAACGGGGCCACAGCTGCAGTGCATGCGCCTCAGTAACTGCCACTCTGTGACGATGTGGGTTCTGGCTCCACGCTCCCTTGGCTGTTTGGGAACCCTTGAACCCAACACCGTCGATAATGAAACCAAGTGAGCTAGTCAGTGAAGGCATTAATTGAGCATCTGAACAAGGGGATGGTTAAAAGTGAAAACAGTGCTTTTATTAAAACAGTCAACAAAATAAACAGTGTTCATAAATAGTGCAGTCCATTCAAAAGTTCAGTAAATAAATAATCCATAAAAAGAACACATGGAGGTTAAAACCATTGGAAAAAAAAAACAATCCTTTAAAACCAGAGGTTAAAATCTTCTCTAGGAAGCAGTCTTAAAAACAACAAATAATCCGGTGCATCGTTTATTAGCGTTTCTGTTAGCGTCTCACCTGCTTATCCCGTTTGGGCTTGGCAGCAGGCAAGACGCTCTCTGCAGCTGCCCCCTACAACACACGCGAGACTGGAGACCTCCCGATCCCTGGCTTCGGTATGGCACTCATTCCAGTCCCCGAGACTTGATGTCCACCAATGACCAGGACGCACACACTGGGGACTCCACCACCAAGCCTCCCGACTTCCGCTGCCTTTCCGCGGCCTTCTGCGGCTCGTCGCTTTCACCTGGTCACTCCCGCTACATGGTCGCTCAGCGGGAGCAACCTCAACTCAAACACCTGGGTGTCGGCCTAACACCCAGCTTCCTTGCAGCTGCCCTCGAAGCGCCGATCGCGCGCCACCACACGCACGCACCGCCTGCTTCCTCACTCCCTGTAACCTCCGCCCTCTTTCCTTTCCTTTTCTCTCCGATCGCCTTTTTTCACCTCTTTTCATCCTCTCTCCATTTTTTTCCTTTTTCCACACAACTGACTCGCGCTTCTTTTAAAAACGTGAGGGGCCATCACAGCTGTAGCATTAGCCACGGGAGCAATCACGAATGTGGGCAGTTCCTCACCTGTGCACACGGTGAGAAACGCCCACATCGACGACTGCCCCGCGGCTCGCTACAACATCGCCCCCCTCACGAAGCCGCCTCGGTGCGGTGATTATTTAAAATGAATGGCCTTTGCTCAACGAGCTGTGGACCCATAACACCACATTCCACCCCCCATAAAACTCCAGTTGCATGGGAAGGCTCCACACCACTGCCAACCCAATGCAACTGGAGCTCAGGTCCACAGCTCGGCCACTCTACACTGCACTAAAACCAATAAAAGCACTAAAACAATCCCACTAAAACAAACCAACCCAAGCCCCTTCATAAAAACAGGACATTAAAAGAATAAGAACCTTAAAAGACAAAAAACAGCAATAAATAAATGTACTTAAAATGCTCAGTCTCTTAAAAATGTCCTCCTCCGGCTTGGGTACGTGGGTTCTTTCAAAAGTCAGTTACCAATCCCGCTTGCTGCTCTGTCTCCTCTTCTGGCCTCCACTGCTAGCTCATCCCACCGCTGCCACCAAATGTGACGATGTGGGTTCTGGCTCCACGCTCCCTTGGCTGTTTGGGAACCCTTGAACCCAACACCGTCGATAATGAAACCGAGAGAGCTAGTCAGTGAAGGCATTAATTGAGCATCTGAACAAGGGGATGGTTAAAAGTGAAAACAGTGCTTTTATTAAAACAGTCAACAAAATAAACAGTGTTCATAAATAGTGCAGTCCATTCAAAAGTTCAGTAAATAAATAATCCATAAAAAGAACACATGGAGGTTAAAACAATTGGAAAAAAAAAACAATCCTTTAAAACCAGAGGTTAAAATCTTCTCTAGGAAGCAGTCTTAAAAACAACAAATAATCCGGTGCATCGTTTATTAGCGTTTCTGTTAGCGTCTCACCTGCTTATCCCGTTTGGGCTTGGCAGCAGGCAAGACGCTCTCTGCAGCTGCCCTCCTACAACACACGCGAGACTGGAGACCTCCCGATCCCTGGCTCCGGTATGGCACTCATCCCAGTCCCCGAGACTTGATGTCCACCAATGACCAGGACGCACACACTGGGGACTCCACCACCAAGCCTCCCGACTTCCGCTGCCTTTCCGCGGCCTTCTGCGGCTCGTCTTTCACCTGGTCACTCCCGCTACATGGTCGCTCAGCGGGAGCAACCTCAACTCAAACACCTGGGTGTCGGCCTAACACCCAGCTTCCTTGCAGCTGCCCTCGATCGCGCGCTCACCACACGCACGCACCGCCTGCTTCCTTGCTCCCTGTAACCTCCGTCCTCTTTCCTTTCCTTTTTCTCTCCGATCGTCTTTTTTTTCACCTCTTTTCATCCTCTCTCCATTTTTTTACACCCCTCCACAACCGACTCGCGCTTCTTTTAAAAACGTGAGGGGCCATCACAGCTGTAGCATTAGCCACGGGAGCAATCACGAATGTGGGAAGTTCCTCACCTGTGCACACGGTGAGAATCGCCCACATCGCTGACTGCCCCGCGGCTCGCTACAACATCGCCCCCCCTCACGAAGCCGCCTCGGGTGCGGTGATTATTTAAAATGAATGGCCTTTGCTCAACGAGCTGTGGATCCATAACACCACACGCTCCTTCATCTTTGGCCTGGGTACACTGCAAGTGGGGGCTGGACGGAGGCTCGGGGGGTTATTCCGCAGTGTAGTGTCCCTTGGGCGGCTCCCGGTTTTACGGCCCACCTATACAAAATAAATACTTAAAATTCCCCATACAAAACCTTTTTAAAATAATAACCCTACCATAAAATCAAACAGGTAAGCCATGGATTTCACTTCCTTACTGTAAACACACAGTTCAACATTGCTGTCCTCACACACCTGCCTTGATACTGCTTCTGGGTGAATTTATACAGGTGGATGACTTAATCTCTTAAAGAGACACTCACACTATTTAGGCCATCCATCTTCATTAAACCATACATTCTTTCCCCCTTTAATTGATCATTGTCCCAATGATCCTATCACTTCTATTAAATGCCCTATCTAAATACAGTGTAGCGGTACTTGACAAAAGAGAATTACAATTCCCCTATCCTCCCCAACCAGGAAGGCAACTATTCTTCCCATTTCATCCCCCGATTACATATAGATTTTGGCAGATGATAGGGATTGGAATGTTTTCTTGCTGTTTCCTGGACTGACCTCCTCAAATTGGGCAGCAACTACTCCACTCTTTCGGGTGCCATAGTAACATCTACCTGCCTTTCCATAGGAGCTTCCAATTCTTCCTCAGATATTGTACTATTCTCCCATGGTTGACATTCTCTATACTCTTCATTGGAAGTAGATGTTGCCAATTAAACTTCCTGTGCTTCTGGTCCCAGATTCTTTTCTGAACACAGCTGACCTTCAGGGCAGAGTCGCAATTCAGAACGGTTCACATTATGAGGAGGCTTGGACCCATCCACTGGCAAAGTCGTATACACCGACTTATTCTCAAAACATCCCAAGATTCTATATGGCATCTCTCCCCAGATATCTTGTATCTTCTGCCTGCCTCTGAGATTAGCAACTATCCATCTACAAGACAACTGTCCTTTGAAGGGGAACCATAATACTGTCTCCTCCGAGCTACTTGGATCTCTAGGTTCTGATTCGTGGTCTCATATGCTAGCTTTATAGTTTCCTGATGTTGCCAAATCCATTCTCTCGTGACCACGTCTGTACCAGAGTCTAACTTGCTCCCCAGTAACCAATCTACTGGCAGCCTAGGTGAACTCTTGAACATGAGAAAAAATGGAGAATATCCTGTAGATTGATTTTCAGTCGTGTTATAAGCAAAAACCACCTCAGATAAATATATGGACCAATTCCTTTTTTTCTGAATTGGTAAGGTTTGCAAAAAATTGTGTAAAGTTCTGTTAAACCTTTCACTGTGTCCATTTTCCTGTGGGTGGTATGGTGTGGTCCTGCTCTTCTTCATACCATACAAGGCACACAGTGAAGAAACATCTTGTGCTTCAAAACATCGTCCCTGATTAGAAGGAATTCTTTCTGGGATACCATACATAAAGATCCATTCCTTTATTAAAGCACTGGCCACTGTTATTGCTCTCTGATCTCTTGTTGGCACTGCAATAGAGAACTTTGACAACACATCTGTAATAATCAAGACATTTTCAATTCCATCTTGTGACAGTTCAAGCACAGTAAAATCCATGGCGACAACTTCCAAGGGCTTACGTGCTCTCAAACTACCCACTGCAGTTTTAACCTTGGGTTGCACATCCTTTGCTATTAAACATCACTTACAGGTTTTACACCATGCTTCAATATCTTGGAACATCTTTGGCCAAAAACACTGTTCTTGTACCAACTGAAAGGTTCTCTCAATTCCAAAATGACTGTGGTTGTTATGCAATTGGATAAGTATATCTTCCTGCAAACTCTTGGGCAACAATATCTGGTTTTGCAATATCAAAATCAAATAGGACCAACTGAGAAGCCTATCTTTGCTCCACTGCCCCAAACTTAGCTGTCTGCAAATAACTCAAAGGATTGTTATCTGAAAAGACTGCAAATTTCCTTCCCAAAAAATAATCTCGAATCTTTTCAGTTACTGCCCATTTCAGGACAAGAAATTCCAGCTTCATAGCACTATAATTTTGCATGTTCTTCTCTGTTGGCCACAGTCCTCTACTTGCATATGCAATTGGTCTTCTCTGACCTTCTGGTCCTGTGACAGAACTGCTCCCAACCCATGGTGACTGGCATCTATCTCTAAAACAAATGCTTCATTGAAATTTACATATGCAAACACTGGGGAAGAGATTAACTTTGCTTTCAATTCGTTAAAGCCAATTTTGCAGTCCTCATCCCACAATTTCAGCAATAGGACCTGTGAAGATGACCTAACCATTTTTCTTTTCTTACCAGCCCCTTCTGCAGCAAGGTGATGCAGAGGGGCTACAATTTGTGCAACCCATCTACAAATCTAACTTGCAAACCATAAAAAAAACGATCTCAGTTCTGCAGTATTTGTTGGGCGTCTCGAGCTAGCGACAGCTTGTATTTTCTCAGGGTCAGTTTTTGCCTCATCTTTAGAAATAACATGCCCCAAATACTTTTCTTCATTCTTAAAAAGAGAGCATTTACTAGAGTTTACTTTTAAGCCAAATTCTTTAAGGCGCCCAAATACATGGTCTAGTCTCTGTATATGTTCCTCAACCATGGCAGAAAAGACAACCACATCATCCAAGTACAGCAATAATGATTGAAATTGCTCATCCCCCAAGATCCTCTCCATCAACCATTGGAATGTGCTCAAGGCATTGAAAAGTCCAAATGGCATTCTATTAAACTCAAACAAGCCAAAAGGTGTACAAAATGCAGTTTTGGGTCTATCCTTTTCGGCAGATGCTAGCTAGACACTTGCAGGGTCTATGGTAGAAAAACCAATGAGCACCATTTAAAGCATCCAAAGATTCTTCAATCCAGGGGAGTGGTTAGGCATCCTTGCTTGTCTTTGCATTCAGCTGTCTGTAATCCACACACATTCTGAGGGAACCATCCTTCTTTCGAATCACCACAATTGGGGATGAACAAGGGGCTGAAACTCTATAACCACCTTCTGTTCTAACGACTGTCGAATATGGGGCTTAACCTCTTCATATTGATTAGGTGGAAGTCTAATGATTTCATTCACAAACAGGAACTTCATCAATAATGGGAATCTCATGCTGAATTACCTCAGTATATCCCAAATCATGGTCACTAGTGGAAAACACAGATGCATGTTTTTCCAACATCCCTTTAACCTTTTACACCTGACCCTTATCAAGCCCTGGAAAAGAGGCATTTATCACCATATCTTTAGTGCCTACCTTCTTCCACCTGTACTTGACTCACATTAACCACAGTTTTTCCCTCTTCTTCCTCCGTCCAAAAGGCTACCTCTGTTTCACAAGGGACTACTTCCGCTCCGCTCAACCTTGCTAGCCACATTTGAGGTGACAACCACACATCCTCTTTGCCCAAATTTAAAACTGGAACATACTGGTTACCATAGATGCCGTATCCAGGAGACATTGTACAGGTACCCCTTCCATTACTACAGTCACTATAGGACTCTGTCCAACTAACTGGCTCCACAATTTAGTCTGACCCTTATTCACTTGGGCTGAGCCTGGCTGACCACCTCCTATTGAATGGCTCTGAACAACATGAAGGGTTAGTTTTCCAGTACCTTGTAACTGGTAACAGTAACCTGTCGCCATATCCTGATTGTTCACTTCTTGTACTATAGCTGGCGTGTTCTTCCTGCAGTTACAGGCAAGATGCCCACTTTGCTTACATTTAAAACAAATAGGTAAACCATTTACATCATACACAGGTTGACGCCACCTCCTAGATTTATAAGGGTGTCCTATTCTCTGTTGCAATTCTGTCATCTGTGTTATAACTGTTCTTGCTTTGCTTTCACCATTTCAACTACTTCACTTAAAACAGTTTTTTCTGATTTTACTCTTACAGAATGGTAATCTAAATACTCCTTTCCAGTACAAGAAAAACTATTCCCATGAGAGCCCCTCTCCCCTTCTTCTGCCCAATGAATAGCCTCTGCTTGTATATCAAAAAAAGAAATATCTGGTTTATGATGTACGAATCATTTAAGCTCCCGGCGTAGGGCATTATCATATACATTTTCCGCAAACTGATCCCTTTGCACAGCATCTTTATCAACCACACCCCCCGGTTTACATTGGATTACCGCCTCTAACAATGACATTAACACCTACGAATATTCTTTTAATGATTCACCCTCCATTTGTCTAAAAAACATTTCTGTAACTTTGCAAAGGAATGTGATCCCCCAAAAACATTTTGCAATATTTCAAAAATTTTCCGTGGGTTATTACACTCAGCAATAGAGCAATATTTTATCTCCTCCTGTGCCTGTCCTAAATGTTCATAAACAAAATCTGCTTGTTCTAATGGGGTCATTCGATGAGCGTTCATAATATTTTCAATTTCATCCCTTCATTCATACAGTGATATAGCACTGGGACCAGATTGTCCAGAAGATTTCCCACATTTCTTCTCTTTTTGAACATAAACCACTTTCTCTTTACCAGGTTCTATGGAACCACCCTCAGCCAAACCTGACAGTCTTTCATTTTCTTGCAGCAAAGCATCCTTTTCAATTTTCTCTTTTGCCAGTCTTTCAATTAACAGCTGGAGTTGTTGCTTCAGGTCCTCCATTGCAAAACACTGCGTCTGCTGTCCAAGAGTGCTACTCGAAATCTTCAAGCACTCCCCAGATGACTCTTTAGTGCTTGTCACATTTTTTTTTTTAACTACCAACCCTGACTTGCACAAAAATTTAAATTCACCTGTATTCTTCAACAAGGCTACCAACTATGCCAAATTTCTGTAGCACATATCCGGCATTTAAAACAAATGCTCATGACCTATAGAGTCATAACTTTTATTACAAACAACAAGTATCTAGATACAATAAACCTCATCAAGGCTTGTATGAATACAAATGAACTTCATAACATGCATGAAAGCCCCACAAACCAAAAACACTAGTGAAATAATAAATAAAAAAAATCTATAAACAAACAGTGTGACAATAATACAAAGCAAGTCAATCTAACAGTACATTGTGAAAAGAGTAAAGAAAAAATGTGACAAGCCCCCTTGTATCTAAAAAAAAACAAAATAAAATTTACAATTAGTTACAACATCTTGACTCTTAGTATACAACTATACAAAATAAATGCTTAAAATTCCCCATACGAAACCCTTTAAAAATAATAAAATCCTACCATAACACCAAACAGTTAAGGCACGGATTTCACTTCCTTACTGAGAACACGCAGTTCAACGTTACTCTCCTCGCACACCTGCCTTGAGACTGCTTTCTGGATGAATTTATACAGGTGGGTGACTTAATCTCTTAAAGAGACTCTCACACTATTTAGGTCATCCATCTTTATTAATCATTCACAAGCATGGCATATATTACTTTGCAACATGAAATTGTGTTCTAAAGTCAGTCAGTCAGTCAGTCATTATCCAACCCGCTATATCCTAACACAGGGTCACGGGGGTCTGCTGGAGCCAATCCCAGCCAGCACAGGGCGCAAGGCAGGAACAAATCCCGGGCAGGGTGCCAACCCACTGCAGGTGTTCTAAAATGAAACATTTTTATAAAACTAAAAAATACCTAGTGTGCTCTTGTGCTTATAATATAGGTAAAGGACACCAGAGTGCAGCATGAAAATAAGTGACTGTCTTTTGTTACAAGTCAAGGTTAAACATAACTATTGAACAAACAGAATTGCAGAGACACAACTAGTTTAATATGTAGCCTAGAGTTTCTGTAATTTGGTGAATATTGGTCAAAACACCACCCATGATGCGCACTGCGAGCAGAGGAGTGAGCAAGAAACACAGCATTTCCATACATCAAGAAAATAGTATTAAGAATCTGTGGCAAAATGTATTATTTCCAGTTTACTTACATGTACCCAGAAACACTGAAGACATGTTGCCTTATATTGAAACCTTTGCTGCTTCAAAGTGAATGTTTTTGGTATGTTTAAAAGGCTTTTGTATTCTCGATGGACCCTGGTCCTTTAACTCTATAACAAAGCACAAGAGAAAGCTATATTATTTTTTAAAATGTATAAAAATGCTAAACTTTAAAACACAATTTAAAGTGGAAAATTAATACTGTATATACCATGGTTAAGATATAATGTTGATTTGAAAAATACTGCACTTATAAAGAAAGGTAATGGATCAACGTTTTTTGTATGGATTTTTCAAATAAAAAAGTTAACAGGAAAGTCATCATACAATTTTAATAAACACACTTCAAGTATAAATCAATATAATGTAAGATCAAACTCTTATACTCTGTTCTTATTACTTTCTGTTTACAGAGTAGCTGCAGCAGGTTGCTAATTAACTGTGTACTTCAAGTGGACTCAAATAAGCTAACAGAAGGCTTGCTCTGTGGCCCTATTGCAGAACAGCTACTAAACAAAAAAAAAAAAACAATTTGCCTTTTGGCTTCTCTTTAATACCCTTTGACCTTTTAGAAATATACTGCTCAAAAGAATTAAAGGAACACTTTTTAATCAGAGTATAGCATAAAGTCAATGAAACTTCTGGGATATTAATCTGGTCAGTTAAGTAGCAGAGGGGGTTGTTAATCAGTTTCAGCTGCTGTGGTGTTAATGAAATTAACAAGAGATGCACTAGAGGGGCAACAATGAGATGACCCCAAAACAGGAATGGTTTAACAGGTGGAGGCCACTGACATTTTTCCCTCCTCATCTTTTCTTACTGTTTCTTCACTAGTTTTGCATTTGGCTACAGTCAGTGTCACTACTGGTAGCATGAGGCGATACCTGGACCCTAAAGAGGTTGCACAGGTAGTCCAACTTCTCCAGGATGGCACATCAATACGTGTCATTGCCAGAAGGTTTGCTGTGTCTCCCTGCACAGTCTCAAGTTACTCTAGGAGAGCTGGAGAGGGCCATAGAAGGTCCATAACCCATCAGCAGGACCAGTATCTGCTCCTTTGGGCAAGGAGGAACAGGATGAGCACTGCCAGAGCCCTACAAAATGACCTCCAGCAGGCCACTGGTGTGAATGTCTCTGACCAAACAACCATAAAGACTTCATGAGGGTAACCCAAGGGCCCCATGTCCTCTAATGGGCCCTGAGCTCACTGCCCAGTAGGATGCAGCTCGATTGGCATTCGCCATAGAATACCAGAATTGGCAGATGCACCACTGGTGCCCTGTGCTTTTTACAGATGAGAGCAGGTTCACCCTGAGCACGTGACAGAAGTGAAAGGGTCTGGAGAAGCCATGGAGAACATTATGCTGCCTGTAACATCATTCAGCATGAGCACTTTGGTGGTGGGTTAATGATTGTCTGGGGAGGCATATCCATGGAGGGTCACACAGACCGCTACAGGCTTGACAAAGGCACCTTGGCTGCCATTAGGTATCAGAATGAAATCCTTGGACCCATTGTCAGACCCTATGCTGGTACAGTGGCTCCTGGTGCACGACAATTCCTGGCCTCATGTGGTGAGAGTATGCAGGCAGTTCCTGGAGGATGAAGGAATTGATACCATTGACTGGCCACCAGACTTTCCTGGCCTAAATCCAATAGAACACCTCTGCCCTGGTCCAGATCTGGTAGGAGATCCCCCACAACACCATCTGTCATCTCATTAGAAGCATGCACCGATGTTGTCAGGCATGTATACAAGAACACAGAGGCCATACAAAGTGCTGCGTACAATTTTGAGTTGCTGCAATTAAATTTTGGCAAAATGGACTAGCCTGCCACATAATTTTTTCACTCTGATTTTTGGGGCGTCTTTGAATTCAGGGCTCTGTAGGTTGATCATTTTCATTTCCATCAAACGATGTGGCATCCTTTCGTTCCTAACACATTACCCAGTCTATATCAGTATAGATATCCAGGAGGATTTCTTTTTCCCATTGAGATCTGATGTGTTTTCAAAGTGTTCCTTTAATTTTTTTGAGTAGTTTATATTACTGTAGTTTCAAAGTTGTTTTTATGTGTGGACTATTGGATGCTAAGGATCAAACATTGAATTCATACACAGACACACAATGCCATAATGCTAACTAATAAAAGTGTTTATTACATAAAGGAAAGCTTAAACTGAATAGGGTAATTTCACAGTAGAAAATGACCCAAGCCTCTGCCCTGCAGGCTTTCCCATAACTACAGGTACTATAATTTTCTGCTCACCTCAGTAAACACCTGTCTCCACTTCTCTATCATATCCCTCCTTCCAAGCAGCAAATCTCTTGTTCAGTACCGCATTCTAACCCTAGAGTATACTAAGAATTAATAATAATAATAATAATTCTTCACATTTTGCTTGTACTAAAGCAGTGCTTTTAGTACATGAAGGACTGGAGAAAATTGGTCCCATGACCCCTTCTGGGTACCTAGTGGGAAATTCTGGAACCTCAGCAGACATCAAAAATCATTACTGCCACATAGATAGAACTCCCCCCTGGTGGCGCTAAGTTTACCTGTCTCTTCCTCTCACAATCAAGATGTACTGAAAAGGAATATATTGACTGTGTTCTACAGTATGCTTATGGTACTAAACATAATGCCTTTTTGTGGTCTGGGGAACATGAACAACCATTCTGTCCTGCATATCTATTCTAGGCTTATGAATGCCCCACATTTACAGTGGTAGAATTTTCTGCTGACCACAAAAGGGCCTCTTATTCCCTCACACTTGTTTTGACAAGATCATATTCTGAAATATGTGGGAACGGTGTTTATGTCATGTGCCACACTGTTATACTCATGCAATATGTTATGCAGAGATCTGACAATAATCTGTGTTCAAAAATGTTTTTTACATTGGAAAGACATCAAACCGGTACAGCATAGTACTTCATAACAAAAGAATTAGAGTTGTTTATTTTTTATTTTTTACTGTGATTTGATCAGTTTCTAAACTCTACGTACAGATAACATAATTTCTACAAAGGTCAGATGGATATCTAAATGTGTATGAAATTGGTAATGGAAAGACTTTATACAGTGCTACCATAATCATTGGTAATAAATAAAAATATTAGTGTGTAATGTCTTAATATCTTCTCCGAACCATCCAAGAACAGTTTCTTGATGAACAATGCCTTTTCCAGCATGATAGAGCACCATGCCATAATGCCAAAGTGATAACTAAGTGGCTCAGAGATCAAAACATCGAATTCCAATCATTGATTATGCAAGAATGGGCTGCCATCAGTCAGGATTTGGCCCAGAAGTTGATTGACAGCATGGCAGGGCAAATTGCAGAGGTCTGAAAAACAAGGGCCAACAGTGCAAATATTGACTCTTTGTATAAATTAATGTAATTGTCAATAAAAACCTTTGAAACTTGTGAAATGCTTGTGATTATACTTCAGCATACCATAGAAGCATTTTACAAAAATATCTAAAAACACTGAAGCAGCAAACTTTGTGAAAAACAATACTTGTGTCATTCTCAAAACTTTAGGCCACGACTGTACTAGATGGACTAATAGACTGACAAAATGACGTGGCTAGTTAAATACAGTGTGTCTTTAGGCTACTGGGAAATAAATGATTCCCTATAAAATGTATGCTTTACCAATGATATTTGGTTAATTTTACAGGTACTCATGTCATGGAAGGCTCTGGCAGAATGCTGGTGACTGCTGTGGGTGTCAACTCCCAAACAGGAATTATCTTCACTTTACTGGGAGCTGGAGAGGGAGAGGAGGAAAAGAAAGATAAAAAAGGTAAAGGATCAAATATAAAACTAGATGAATTATTAATAATACAATATTTTGTAACTGTTTTTTTTTTCATTCTTATTACTGATACTTTAGTTTGTTAATTGTTTTTTTTATACCATTTAAGAAAAAAAAACTAGTAAATTATATCTCACCCCATGGCATTGAAACTAATGTACAATTCTAGAAATATTTTTTTTCCTTAAAACCATCCCTGAAATGTTTTCATTAATCCCAGTTTCCAAAATTTTTTTTTCTGTTAGTTTTAATTTTGTGTATCAATAACCATAATTAGACAAAAGCAAAAAGGTTGTTAAAACATGTAACAAAAAAAGAAACTCCCTTCAGGGAAAAGATGGATTCTTACAAAATATAGTTAGTGGGTCTTTTATCATGAATCCAATGAAGTATAGCACCAACATAACAAACATTGACTTGCTTTTCTTGAAATTAGGCTTATCCTCGTAGATGATTTGCACCCTGAAAATCATATAAAATTGACTATAACTGTATATGTATCTCAGCCAAACTCTCTAGTTACTGGAAAAGACATGAAAGGTATCTGAAAGTTATCTATAGCTCTTACTGACAAATATTGGAATTATCAGAAGATTGCAGTGCTACTACAAAGTATAATACTTCTTAGTGTCTATAGGGGTAGACTAAAGTATAATACTTCTTACTGTCTATAAGGGTAAACTATGAAGAATTATATCACTAAACCTTTAAATCGTAAGTCATGTTATTGTGCTTTCACATTTTTATTTTTAACATACCTTTCATCCTACTTCATAAGCCCATGCCATTTGTTGAGGTAAGCTTTAGAGGGGTATACCTACATACCATATATGTTTGAAACCACACCATTATGCTAGTAAACCAGAAAGTGTTGGCACTTTAGTAAAAATAACCAACTATTCACAATTTTGTATTGAGATTAAGTTAAAGTCATTAAGTAAAAGTAAAAAATAAGACAAAAAAATGAAACACATTTAAGTAAAATAAATAATGCAAAGGTCTATAAATAAGAGATACCCAAACCTGATGTATCCCTTTCAAAACTGTAAATTCAGAAATTGAACTGCTGCTTTGTTGAATATCTATAAATATTAAACCTTACATAGCATTGTTTCAGATGGTAGTGGTACTTTTAGTAATTACTGGATAATGGTGGTCCATTTCTGAATTACTTCTAATCTGGGAATGTGAATGTACATTTTATGTGAATCATTAAACTCTGTGTTTCATGCTGCCTTTCTGTTCTCATGTTTCTAATATCTTCCCATTATATCTAGCAATAACATTGCTAATCCAATAGCACTTTGTACATTCAGAACTACTAATACGGTATAAAAGGCCTTGAGATAGGGATGAAGTACACTTAGAAACAATCTTACCTTTTGGAGTCAGCATTCTATTGGGTACTACTGTCTAAGATGGAAAATACTGAAAATGATCTCCCTTCCTCTTTTGTACGAACTGCAATTAGTAAAACCCTTAAAGTGCAATTCAAAATTTTCGTGAGAAACAATGATCTTCAAGTTTTTATTTTACTATTAGTAGGCTACATCAACAAGTTGATTTTGAAAAAAGTGTTTAATGTCTCCATGAATATCTCAAACTCATTTATGTTAAACTTTTATGGCAACCAATGTATTAAGTAGAACCCATTTTTACTGTTAAAAGCAACATTGTGCTTAATTAGACTAAGACTGCAAATTGCTGTCACAATGGTCAATTCTCAGATATTTATTCACTCTGTACATTTTTCTGTTAAGATTCTCAATAATTACCTGCTATTATTGTCTGGATAAAAGGAAAAAAATGAATTGCAAATAATAAGCTTGTTGACACTAGAGTAACTAATATTTCCCATGTGTACTAGGAATAAGTTTAAAATATTGATGAATGGTGTCAAACTGAATTCTCAATACTACAGGGTGGTCCAGATCTAATTATGTAATTTTCATTATGCTATAACTTATTAACTTTATTACATAGAGAATTCACAAAAAATATTTTTGTTGCCGATAGATGGCAGCACCTGCCCTGCATTCCAAAATGGCTGGGAGATGTTGTCATTCAAACAGCAATTCTTTTGTCTTGTATTTTTTTCCTGCATTGCATTAAAAGTGGCATAATTAGATCTGGATCACCCTATATATTTAAAAATTGGATTTATGCAGCATGTCTGAAACCCTTTTGTCATGCAGTCAAAGGAAGACCAAGTTTTTTGAAAGGCTATGCACTTGCTGCTCAGCACATCATTTTGTGCAAAAGAATGTGGACAAGCCTCATATTCCCCCATTCAACACCCACTTTCAGTTGTTCTGTCTTACATATACTTTACTGCATGAACTTTTCTTCATTTTATCAATATAAATTGTCTTCAAACAAGTAACCTCATTTCCACATGTTTGTCAAGGAGTGTTTTTGAAATTAAGTGAAGAATGTGCTTGTCAAATGTAGATACATTGAGTGAATTCATTAAAGTAAGCATGGCACCACAATGCAAACACAAGGTTATGCTAAGGTTAAGGTTATGACCATTTCCCAATACTCTTTGGTTCAACGCCTGTTCCAGTAACTCAAAATGTGTAGTTATCTTGGTTCCCATGCAAGCATTTCTCCAAATACTCAATTTAATTGCTGATATAACACAATAAATTATTTGCCAGATCTAAACTGTCTGAATATGATGAGTGGTTGTCTGTCCAGGATTTGCTTCTAACTTGTGACTGATTACTTCCGAATATATTTCCCTAATCTTTGACTTATGATTTA
Source organism: Polypterus senegalus (assembly GCF_016835505.1). Taxonomy (NCBI): domain Eukaryota; kingdom Metazoa; phylum Chordata; class Cladistia; order Polypteriformes; family Polypteridae; genus Polypterus; species Polypterus senegalus. Next base: position 91,210,044 of record NC_053166.1, on the reverse strand, counting down.
CTGGAAAACTAAATAGTGCCAGGACTGGAGACTCAACTGGATAGGCTTGTTTGAATTTGAACAGATGGAGCCATAAGATTTTTTAATTTTTGGTACTACAATGCTTTGATTATTTTAGTTGCTCTTTCTAATAAATATGCCAGTGGGATGAAAATACAGAATAGTGTGATATCAGCATTTCCACAAGTGTATGATCTTTAACTGTCACTATGTGGGCAAAACTTGGCCAATGAGCCCTGTTGGTAAAATGCTAAAACCAAAAAATGCAGCAACAGTGGTCCCCTTGGACTAAGTCCAGCAACCATGGGATAAGCGAAAACACTTGTAGGTAGCTAAAGCGTCGACCAAAATGTGGGGTGTGCACATTACAACAGTAAAAATGTTGGATTAACTAGCGTAAAAGAAATTAAGTAATTGAACAGGAAACTAGTCATTTGTGATTTTTTACTTTTGTCTGCCTTGTAAATGTTGTCATTGCCTGTATTCTGTCATTTTCAAGTAAAATGTATGCAGTCTATAAGCCCCTGTTGCAGTTATACTCATTTTCTGTCCAAAAAGCTGACAACAATAACAACAACAACAACAACAAGCACCTTTATTTATATAGCACATTTTCATGCAAATAATGTAGCTCAAAGTGCTTTACATGATGAAGAAAGAAAAAAAAAGACAAAGTAAGAATTAAAATAAGAGAACACTAATTAACATAGAATAAAAGTAAGGACCGATGGCCAGGGAGGACAGGAAAAAAAAAATCTGCAGGGGTTCCTGGCCATGAGACCGCCCAGCCCCCTCTAGGTATTTTACCTAACATAAATGACCTCAATCAGTCCTCATTGTATTCAGGGTTCTCATGGAAGGACTTGATGATGACGGTCACATGGACTTCTGGCCTTAAATTCATCAATGTAGGACATCACAGTACTTTGATTAGGTGGTGGTGGCGTAGATCGCCACAACAGAAAACCGGAAAAACAACAGAAAAGAGAGTAGGGTTTAGTACGGATTTTGGAACCACCATGAATAGTATTGATAATTAATTGAATATACAGAGCATCAGGATTAAACTAAAATGAAGTTATGGGAAAGCCATGTTAAAGTAATGTGTTTTTAGCAGTTTTTTAAAGTGCTTCACTGTATTAGCCTGGTGAATTCCTATTGGCAGGCTATTCCAGATTTTAGGTGTATAACAGCAGAGGGCCGACTCATCACTTCTTTTAAGTTTAGCTCTTGGAATTCTAAGCAATCATTTGAAGATCTAAGGTTACGATTTGGAATATAAGTTGTTAGACATTCTGAAATACAGTGCATCCGGAAAGTATTCACAGTGCATCACTTTTTCCACATTTTGTTATGTTACAGCCTTATTCCAAAATGGATTAAACTCATTTTTTTCCTCAGAATTCTACACACAACACCCCATAATGACAACATGAAAAAAGTTTACTTGAGGTTTTGCAAATTTATTAAAAATAAAAAAACTGAGAAATCATATGTACATAAGTATTCACAGCCTTTGCCATGAAGCTCCAAACTGAGCTCAGGTGCATCCTGTTTCCCCTGATCATCCTTGAGATGTTTCTGCAGCTTAATTGGAGTCCACCTGTGGTAAATTCAGTTGATTGGACATGATTTGGAAAGGCACACACCTGTCTATATAAGGTCCCACAGTTGACAGTTCATGTCAGAGCACAAACCAAGCATGAAGTCAAAGGAATTTTCTGTAGACCTCTGAGACAGGATTGTCTCGAGGCACAAATCTGGGGAAGGTTACAGAAAAATTTCTGCTGCTTTGAAAGTCCCAATGAGCACAGTGGCCTCCATCATCCGTAAGAGGAAGAAGTTCGAAACCACCAGGACTCTTCCTAGAGCTGGCCGGCCATCTAAACTGAGTGATCGGGGGAGAAGGGCCTTAGTCAGGGAGGTGACCAAAAACCCGATGCTCCAGAGGTCATCTGTGGAGAGAGGAGAACCTTCCAGAAGTACAACCAACTCTGCAGCAATCCACCGATCAGGCCTGTATGGTAGAGTGGCCAGACGGAAGCCACTCCTTAGTAAAAGGCACATGGCAGCCCGCCCTGAGTTTGCCAAAAGGCACCTGAAGGACTCTCAGACCATGACAAACAAAATTCTCTGGTCTGATGAGACAAACATTGATCTCTTTGGTGTGAATGCCAGGCATCACGTTTGGAAGAAACCAGGCACCGGTCATCACCAGGCCAATACTATCCCTACAGTGAAGCATGGTGGTGGCAGCATCATGCTGTGGGATGTTTTTCAGTGGCAGGAACTGGGAGACTAGTCAGGATATCAAGATCTGAGGCTGTAATTGTTGCCAAAGGTGCATCGACAAAGTATTGAGCTAAGGCTGTGAATACTTATGCATATGTGATTTCTCTGTTTTTTTTATTTTTAATAAATTTGCAAAAATCTCAAGTAAACTTTTTTCACATTGTCATTTTGGGGTGTTGTGTGTAGAATTCTGAGGAAAAAAATGAATTTAATCCATTTTGGAATAAGGCTGTAACATAACAAAATGTGGAAAAAGTGATGCGCTGTGAATACTTTCCGGATGCACTGTATAAGATGGAGCGGGATTATTTAAAGCTTTGTAAACCATAAGAAGTATTTTAAAGTCAATTCTGAATAACACAGGTAACCAGCGTAGTAACATCAAAACTGGAGAAATGTGCTCGGCTTTTCTTTTCCTAGTTAGGATTCTAGCAGCTGCATTCTGCACTAATTGCAATCGATTGATGTATTTTTTGGGTAGTCCTGAGGAGTGCATTACGGTAATCTAGCCGACTGAAAATAAAAGCGTGAACTAATTTCTCAGCATCTTGCAATGTTATAAGAGGTCCTGAAAGAAGTATGTAGTATGGTAACACTAGCAGTAAGCTCAATCAACATGTCTCAATCCATGCAAACAGTTTCTAAATTTTAAAAGAACATGTTAGAATTAAAGCGAAAAGCAATTTCAGTGGATAGTTCAAAGCAAACCTCACATTTTGGCTTTCTACTGAATTCTGAGCAGTTCACATAATTTGTTTCACCACTGAACTCATGATAGCAAATGCATAAGACACAGGCAGGATTATTCCAAGAAACCTTTTCTTATTTCATGTGCTTGTGGTGAAAAAGCAGAAAATGTTCCTAGAAAACATTAAACACTTACTATAATAATGTTATTTACTTACATTTAATGACTATATTGGAGGTATCTTTTGATGCAATATTTCAGTAATTTCTCAATTTTCTCAACTAGTAACATTACAAGATTTTTTTTTAAAGATGTCTATTAATAATCACAAGCTTTTTTCAAGCTCCGTTCAGTTGGTTGTGTCATGTGCTGTGCTATCAGTAATAAAATAAGATATTTTACTTTTCATTCCATTATTTTAAAAGAAGTCTCTTGTTATCATTAGCAGAACTGAAAATAGATTTAAGAGCTGTAGTGGCCAGTTGAAAAGAAAACAATATATGTAAATTTGCTACTTTAGCAAGCTTTTCCACTTTGACATGGTTGTGGGAAGACAAATACTGTCCTGACCAATAGGAATTAGCCATTCAAAAGGCTAGATTATACTTAGGCCAAATATACTCACATGCTAGAGCTCTCTATTCTGTTAACAAAAGGACTTCAAACAAAAATTTCCAGTTACTGCATTCCTCCAGGTGCTTAAGAGTCCCATTTCTTGTACTGCTTACTTGTTAAGCTTGAGAAAAGTCAAGCAAAATGACACCTATTATTGACTAACTAAAAAGATTACAATATGCAAGCTTTTGAGGCAACTAAGGTCCCTTCTTCAGGCAAGATGTAATTGTTAAGCTTGAAAAACTCTCAAGTAAGTGAAGTGTATGAGTACTGCATCAAAAAATGTAAGTGTGGGGGCTTTTCCACAAAAAAGGAAAGGGTAACTATAGACTTGATAGTTGAAAGATGTTGCCCTTTAATAGATTTCTTTATACAAAAGGGACTCTGTCTGTCTGTCGGCTTACATGAAACAACTCTGTTCCCAGTGAACTGATTGTTTAAATTTGGTATGCTTATTCTTCAAGGCAATTTACCACGCAAGTTCAATTTTTATTTAGGTACCTTGAATAGAGCATGTTGTACAAATTATTGAAATTTTAAAAACTCCTTGTTAAAAAACATTGGTGAATTTTCAGAACTATCAATCATAAAATGGAGAAACATTCTGTACAATGTCAGTTATGTACTAGTTCAAATTTACCTTAAGACAAGTTACTTCAACTTGTATTTTTCCCATATTTTCCTTTTACTTGTTTAATAGCCGCTTCTGACAGTAAAACAGATCCCAATACAAGTTAGCGAAATTCCCACAGACGCATGTACTGCAGCAGCTGATGCCTGATGCTGGCTGTAAAAGCTGTGGCAGAGGTTTAAGCAAACCTCTGTCACACAAGCTCACATAATTAGCTGCTTAAGGTAAGTTAACTATAAAAGAAACAAAAGAAAAAAGTAACTTATCTTGAAATTAATAGAAGAGGGAAGGTTTTATGTTAGCGTTGCTCCATATGATTAGACTAAATAAACACATACAAATATTTTGATACCTATACAAAAATCACAAGGCTATGTTACCTGTCCATTATAATGATTCATTATTTTTCTGACACTGTAATATATTGCCACAATGACCAGATATCCATCATTATCTGTTGTAGTCATCAGTTTTAGGTGGAGTCTTCAACATGGATTTTCACTCTCCATCGGAAGTTCTTTCAAAACATTTATATTTAAGAATTTTGAACTATAATTAGTCATAAACCATACACAGCCAATGACTAACAATAGTACAAAAACAATTTTGACATCAACACAAACCTATTAAGGCTCCTTTTAAATTATATCTTTTAAAGCACTTTTCATAAACACATTTTATGAACTACAGTATACTAATACATGTAATTGCATTCTGTTATATATATTATTTTTAAAATGACCCATTGTTACAAGTATATAATAAACAAAATGTGATGATTGTTAAATAAACTAAATTAAAATGCACCAGCTTTCAAGGCAAATAACAAAAGTCCCTCAATGCACCTTAAAGTTATACATGAATACATTTTCTAACTTGTCAGATTTTAACTTGTAGAAAAAAATATTTTAATAGGTTTAAGCCATTTGCCCTGTTATGCAATGGTGTTCAAGGAATCTTACCACAGGTGACCTTGTAACTAATAAAAGTGTGTGAATATTTGTTTGTTTTTTGATAGCTTATATAAAATGCACTGTGTTTTTGCACTTCTGTCTACAGGAGATTCTAAAAATTTAAAATATTGTCAAACTAAATATGTTCAGGTCATCCTTTTATTTTCTTATTGTTGGGTATGCACTGTGGAAAATAATTTGCAGTAATTTTTACATGAGTACATTATAATATATTTTTTATTGTCTATATACTGTATCATGTTATAGTTATTTTATACAGAAAATGTCACATTAGAAACAAAGTAAACTAGCAGGAGAATAATTGTTTACATTGTCATGGTTTGTGACAATAGGGCTTAACCCACTCTCATTAATAATCACTCACTCCTTTACAACAATTCCCTCACTAGCCTTTGCCCATTCAGATTCTGTATCCCATGTTCTTCTGGAACTCAAATGTGATAGCACCAAAGCTTCAGAATATTATTCATTTCAGTATGGGTGTCAGTTCTGAAGTACTGGCTAATGCATTGAAGGGAAAAAAGCTGCCTATATTGAAATTACATTTAACACTGAAACAAGAATCACTGACACATTTTGGACCACTTTTTTTCTTTTTATTTTGATGTAGTTGCAGTTTAAAAAATAACATAACAACAACGGGGGTCTGACACTCTCTTTAAATAAATGTGAACTGGTGCATTTTTGATTACACATGTAAATAAACAGTTGACTGTGAAGGTAAAATATAAATATTTAGTGAAATGTAATTATTTAAGCGTTTTTTATGAAACATGTTTTTCAAAATGAGGAGGTTACTTAGCAGCACTGGTATTCAAAATCTAACCTTCTACATTTCTTATGTATTATGTGGAGTCTCTTACATGCCACTCCAAGGCAATAAAATGATAAGTTAATAACTGAACAAATCATATATCATTGTTGACATTTGTACGTGTGTGTGTGATTTCAGTTTAGACATGTGAGTGATAAGTATGTGTTTATGTGGACAAGAGCTATAGTAACAATAATGGAAGCACATGCATCAGACTTCTGTGATGGGAAACAAGATAAATTGAAAGGTCTGAGTCAGGATGGAAAGAATAAACAAATAACAGTGAAGGGTTAGATTGCCTAATTTTTTTCGAATTTTTTTTTTTTTTTTAAATCAGGGTTTCTCTCTTTGATCGAAAGATAGGTTCTTATGAAATTAAGCATTCCATTTTTCTTTTTTTTTTTGCGCCATACTTTCTTATTTGGCTTCTAATAGCTGAGGCACCCAAGGATGTTGTGTTTGTCTTTCCACTGTTAATTTACTCATTGTTCTTTTCTTTTCTTTTTCTTTGACTTTTCAACTCTGTTCTTCCTCAATACTCCTGCTGTCCCTGCTCCTTTGCTGACCACCTACCTTTTTTTGCACTTATATTGTTTAATTTTCATCCTTTCATTTCCAACTCCCTATGTGGGAGGCTGATCTCTTTCATATATTACCCCATAATCTTTTAACTCCCATTGTGTTTTTGTTGATCCAATGCAATTGCTCTCTCCCACTTTTTATGTTTAACCCATTATCTCCATAATCTCTTATCTTCATTATTAACTGCAATACTCCATTAAATCCCTTACCCAATCTAATCTCTGATTCATTCTAATTTCTTTGTCACCCCAACACTTTGAATACCTTACCCTGACATGTACCAATCTAATGCTAACCCCATCCTACTCCCAATCCCACTCCATTTTAATCCTGCACAGCTGGTGCTCCTGCCAACAACTCAATGCCTGCTCCAGCCACTGCCAACTCCACGGTACCCCCTGGTGCTTCTTCACGCGATATTCAATCTAGCATCATTAACGGTATGTCAAACTGTCAATGCCCACTTCCCCTTTTGTACGAAGCTCAATGCAACTGTTGTAATTATTATGCCCTATACATGCATAACAGCAGCTGAATGCAGAGCTGCATTCTTCATCAGCATCTTTTATAGTGTGAAGACTACAAACATAAAGCAAAGAGATATGTGCACGATTTCCTCAAGTGGTCACCAAAACCAAGAAAGGGTCTGTTTTGTTTACTTGCAAAATGTATATAGATAAATCGAGATACAGCAGATGCAAAATAGAAGGGTAACTATAATAAATATTTAATGTTCTGTTACAACAAGGGTTACTACAGATAATTTTATTTGTCAAAAAGTCATGTAAGAACAGTTTTATCCTTTCAGCTGATTTTGAGTTCCCTTCAAAGAACATCCATTTGTGCTGTTGAAAGAAATACAAAGCTACAAAACAAAAACTATAGCTAACTATAGTCTCATCCTGCATGTTCTAAATTTATATGAAACTTGTATAATTTTTTCTCCTTATTAAACATGTCTCACCACTGTTAAAATAATATCATACATTTTTTTAAACATCTTTATTAATAAAAAAAAAAATCAGTCCATGACATAAGAAATTACAGTGGTGATTACATCAAATCAGATGAAATTACATCTTTTCCTGCGACTAGGGAATTTGAAGGATGTATAGATGGATGTTTCTTTAATGAATAATGTACTGTATTCTGAAAATGAAAAATAATTTTGGTTCTATTTTATAATGCAATACAAATGTCTGTTTTCTATTAATGATCTTGCATGGTTTAGTAGCAAGGACCCAAACCACACAGCCTGTAATTAGCAAGACACAATGCCTTCCTAAATTGGCCAGCAGTTTTTTTCGGTGCACAATTTAGAGTAAACCAAAAGGTATGTTCTAGAACATGGGAGATATATGAAGTCCCTGTAAATTGTTCATGGAGACACCACATCAGTTAATTGAATGTAGAGCTTTAAGGGCTGGCAACTGCCAAAGAAATCATAACAGCTATAGAGAAAGTGCATAAGTAGGCAGCATAATTTACTTGGAATAAATAAGTAAGTAAGTAAGTAAGTAAGGAAATAAGCTACTGAGTCAATGTGAAACACAGGGACCAAATACAAAATTTTCCATACAAAGGATAAAACTTGCCAATACTTAATTTTTCAGCAAAAAATATCTTTAGACGATTTATAAGATAGATAGATATAGATAGATAGATAGATAGATAGATAGATAGATAGATAGATATAGATAGATAGATACTTTATTAATCCCAAGGGGAAATTCACATAATCCAACAGCAGTATACGGATACAAAAAACAATATTAAATTAAAGAGTAATAAAAATGCATGTAAAAGCAGACAATAACTTTGAATAATGTTAGAATTTACTCCCCCGGGTGGAATTGAAGAGTCGCATAGTATGGGGGAGGAACGATCTCCTCAGTCTGTCAGTGGAGCAAGACAGTGACAGCAGTCTGTCTCTGAAGCTACTCCTCTGCCTGGAGATGACACTGTTCAGTGGATGCAGTGAATTCTCCATGATTGACAGGAGTTTGCTTAGCGCCCATCGCTTTGCCACAGATGTCAAACTGTCCAGTTTCATTCCTACAATAGAGCCTACACCACCGTGTAGAGGAGGGCATTCACCACAACTGTCTGGTAGAACATCTGCAGCATCTTATTGCAGATGTTGAAGGACGCCAGCCTTCTAAGGAAGTATAGTCAGCTCTGACCTTTCTTACACAGAGCATCAGTATTGATTGACAGTCCAGTCCATTTTGTCATCCAGCTGCACTTCCAGGTATTTATAGGTCTGTTCTCTCTGCACACAGTCTCCTCTGATGATCACGGGGTACATGGGAGGCCTGGGCCTCCTAAAATCCACCACCAGTTCCTTGGTCTTGCTGGTGTTCAGGTGTAAGTGGTTTGAGTCGCACCATTTAACAAAGTCTTTGATTAGCTTCCTATACTCCCCCTTCTACCCACTCCTGATGCAGCCTACAATAGCAGTGTCGTCAGCTAACTTTTGCATGTGGCAGGACTCCAAATCGTATTGGAAGTCTGATGTATATAGGCTGAACAGGACCAGAGAAAGTACAGTCCCCTGCTGTGCTCCTGTGTTGCTGACCACAATGTCAGAACCTGTAGTGCCCAAGACGCACATACTGAGGTCTGTCTGTAAGATAGTCCACGATACATGCCACCAGGTGTGAATCTACTCCCATCTCTGTCAGCTTTTCTCTAAGGAGCAGAGGTTGGATGGTGTTGAAGGTGCTAGAGAAGTCTAAAAATAATTCTTACAGCACCACTGCCTCTGTCCAAGTGAGCAAGGGATCAGTGTAGCATATAGTTGAGGGCATCCTCCGCTCCCACCTTCTCCTGGTATGCAAACTGCAGAGGGTCAAGGGTGTGGCGGACTTGTGGCCTCAGGTGGTGAAGCAGCAGCCGCTCCATGGTCTTCATCACATGTGACGTCAGAGCAACAGGCCGGAAGTCATTCAGCTCACTAGGACGTGATACCTTTGGGACTGGGGTGATACAAGATGTTTTCCAAAGCCTCGGGACTCTCCCCTGTTCCAGGCTCAGGTTGAAGATGCGCTGTAGAGGACACCCCAGTTCCTGCGCATAGGCCTTCAGCAGTCGTGGTGATACTCCATCTGGACCTGCTGCTTTGCTGGCACGAAGTCTCCTCAGTTCTCTGCTTACCTGCTCTGCTGTAATTGTGGGTGGGTATATCTCTCATATGCTGGTATCAGCAGAAGGATGGTTGGAGGATGCAGTACTCCGAGGTGAGAGTGGGTTAGGGTGGTCAAACCTGTTAAAGAAGTTGTTCATTTGGTTTGCTCTCTCCATGTCTCTCTCGATGGTGGCACCCCACTTCGAGCTGCAGCCAGTGATGATCTTCATCCCATCCCACACTTCCTTCATGCTGTTATTCTGCAACTTCTGCTCCAGCTTTCTCCTGTACTGCTCCTTCGCCGCCCTGAGCTGGACTCGAGTTCCTTCTGCACGCGCTTGAGCTCATGCTGATCACCGCCTTTAAAAGCCCTTTTCTTCTGGTTCAAAAGACCCTTGATGTCACTTGTAACTGATGGCTTGTTGTTAGCATAGCAGCGTACTGTTCTTAATAGAACTACAATGCCCATACAGAAGTTTATGTAATCAGTTGTGCAATCAACAGCCTCTTCAAATGTTCTCACTATGTGATCCCTGCAGTATATCCCAGACTGTAGTTCTCAAGCAGTCTCTCAGAGCGTGCTCTGCCTCAGGTGACCACTTCCTGAATGATACACTCTTGTTTTGTAGTGAGGCTGAAGTAGAACCAGGTTATGATCTGCTTTCCCAAGCGCAGGCAGAGGGGTGGCGCTGTATGCGTCTTTAACGTTTCCTGTTTCCCCGGGTGTTACAATCCACATACTGGGAGAAGGCAGGTAATGTTTTGTCCAGCGTCACATGGTTAAAGTCTCCAGCGATTAGCACAAATGCCTCGGGGTGCTACATTTGTAACTTAGCAACTGCAGAATGGATGACGTCACTCGCTATCTCAGCGTTCGCTCGAGGGGGGATGTAAACAATAAAAACAATAACGTGTCCAAATTCTCTGGGCAAGTAATAGGGACGCAAACTTACAGCCAACAATTTGATGTCCCTGCAGCAAGTGGAGATTTTAACGTTTACACATCCTGAATTGCACCACTTTGTATTGACATAGAGAGAGACACCCCCTCCTTTCTTCTTACCCCAGGTATTTGCGTCTCTGTCCGCTCTAACTGTGCTAAACCCAGGTAGCTCCACGTTAGCATCTGGGATGGTAGTTGTTAGCCATGTTTCACTAAAACACAGCAAGTTGCATTCTCTGTAGGTTCTGACATTTTTCACCAGCACAGCCAGTTCGTCGATTTTATTTGGTAGTGAGTTCACATTTCCCAGGATCACAGAAGGCACCGAAGGTTTATAGCGCCACTTTCTCGCAAGCCGCTTGTCTTTTATCTTAGCTCCAGCTCGGCTGCCTCAATATCGTCTTCTTACCTCGTCAGGTAAATAGGGAACAACACCGGCGTGGGTCCAGGGAGTGATTCAACATAAAAGAAAGTGGTAGAAGTGATCAGTGAAATAGAGAAAAATAGAGAAAAAAAGGTAAAAAGACAAAGTCATACACGGAGCTGCTAGAATGGCTGCCACTCGCGGCAATGCCGGATATAGATTAATATATTATATTATTATTATATTTGCTGTATTGGTAGGCAGGTAATACTCATTCATTTTCTTAGTGTGGTTATTTGAATGCAAAGTCACTAAGAACACATTCCTAGTGGAGTACATGGAGTACATTCCAGCAGCATTGGGTTCAAAGTAGTAACAAATCATGATAAAATACTCAATTTATCATACTGCACATTTACTCACACAAGGCTAATTTAGAGCCACCGGCAATTAATATAAACTTTATATTTTTAGATATTTGCAGACACTAATGGTCAAAAGCAAATTGATACTGGGAGAATTATTACACCATGTCTAATATTGGAAACTAAGACTCAGAAGCTGTGAGGTAGCAGAACTTACAATTGCATTACCATGCCACCTTAGAATTTAAAAGAATGTTTTTTATCATATTGGTTTATTTGCTACATTTAAGTTCTAAGTACTTTTGTAGTGAAATGATGGTATAAGTAACCATATGATATGTCTGAATTTGATTGTTTCTTGAATGTCATCATAAATAAAGTGCATTTCTATATGACCTTTCCTTGACTCAGGAGAAGCATGTTTTTAGTGTGAATGGTAAAAAAGGGATTTTTAGAGCTTATAAGAAAAGAGCAACTCAAAACAATGTGCCTCACAACTTCATCTTTTAGATACACCACGTGCGATTGACTATTTCACCTTCATTTTGTAACCTTTCTTTGCTTTGTTCTAGTATGAAGATGATTTTTAAACAGAAGGGAGGATAGGCAAGACATTGTTTAAACTTAAACATCATGCTAAAAGAATGGAATATTCTCTTTCCTAAGAGTGCATGTTCATAATGGATCCATAATGTTTAGGCATACCTAACCTAAAATGTGACCTGAAAAACATGAGTCTAATGCAAATCAGACAAAAGAACATGTTGACATGGTAAATTCTCTTAGGGATAACTAGATCTGCACCAAGAACATCCTGAAACATCTCTAGAGATGAATTTGTAAGTAGTCTTTAATAAGCAATTTGTTTACAGTGTTCATAGACAGTAAATTGGTAAATTTAGCGATAGTTGTTAAAGTAATATTTGTGTAACAACAATTTGGTGGGAGGGCCCTCTGTTAATTTTACAGTTTAAATGAGTATAGTGCTCAGTATTTACAAAGACAACACTCTTTAAAGTACATCAAGTACCTGGCAGAAAGCAGAAATTAAAATATTTTAAAGGTCACAACATTCTGGCAATTATTTGCTCAAATAACTCAGCATGTAAGAGATAACAAGTAAAGGACACATTTGAAATCCAATGGCCATAGCACAATAATGTACATTTCAGGCTTGAGTATTTGGGTAACTAAAGTTTAAAAAAAACACACACACACAGTTGAGAAGCTATAAATATAAACAGAAAACTGCAAACTTCTGAGCTGGTACACTATGTTTGAAATAGATGTAATTATGTTTATAAAATACAAAAGTACAGTATATAGCACAACTACCGTTAAGAAAAGTATAAAGAATAGCTTTAAGTAATTCAGTCAGAAAATAGTACCTATAAATACCAGTAGTATATGCAGAGCTAACAAATGAAATGTAACAAGCTGTAGTAAACATAACATGCATAACATGTATTTTATTGTTTGATTAGCAGCATATATTTGTTAATGTTGACTGACTAACAAAATCTTTTAGATCTTTTAGAATTTTTAATTTGGCATGTATTTTTATATTGTCTGTTGATTATTTTAAATGAAACCTTAAATTGGTACACTATGTCATAAGCTCTTTTCTTAACTGCGGGCTTCCATATCAGGGGTTGATCTACAGGAAAAAACGATTTAGAAATATAAATTTTATTGCATTAACAGATATTAACATCTTCTCCATTTTAGCCTTTAAAAGATGCAATACGAAACAGCACTGTAAAAAAGTTTCTTATAATTACTGAGGAAGAAATTTTGCTGCTGTTGAGATCACTTATTGTGTTATCTTCTTGCCTTCTGTTGTGTGTATAGGAATTCATCAGGGGCACCTATTTTCCTTCTGCAGTCCAAAGACATTTTGACAGGTTGACTGGAACCTCTGAATTGCCCCACTGGGATTGTGTATATAGCTGTCTTTGAAGTGTAATATATTACTTGATGTCACTTCCTTATTCCTGTTGGGTCAGGATTAATTCTTGTCCCCAAGAGAAACAGAACTGGTTTGTGATGCTAATTATTTTCCATTCATAAGAGCTTAAGAGGAAGTGGGAGAATGTGAACTTTTCATGGTATGAAGTTGGTTTGGTAAGGTCATTCTTAGAAAGCAGACCTAAACAATATTACAGTACATGACATGTAAAGAAAGGTTAAAAGTTTACTTATACATTGTCTTTTTACAGCATGCTGTGAGACAAAGTACTTTTGTAATTGTTTGTGTGCGTCTTAAAGAGTGTACAGTGTTGAGAAACACTGCTTTCTAAGCATTTAGGTCTGATGGCCCTTTTCTGCCCTGTTCTTTACAAACTATGAGCCAATCTTGAGCTGAATATAGTGAAATCAATACAAACATAATAAGCATAATCAGTAGAAACATATTTACCAATTATGACCTAGTGTTGGGTAGAGTATTTTCCCATTTTCTATAGCCTACACACTCAACATCCAAGGGTTGCTTAAGCATGCCAGTTGTTTAAAATGCAGTACATTGTTTTCACATGATAAACCTGCTTAATGTAGAACTTTTTGAAGACATATTATTTGTGAAAAGAAGTTTATTTTTAGCACTTGTGTAATTTTTGTGGTGACCATTTTGTGATTTCATAAGAATTATATCACCAAGCTTGTAGAAGATGAATGGATCTCAGGATGTACAGTATAGTTCCTTAGAAGTTTAATGCACTACCTTAATACTTTACTATGTTATAAAAACAAAACTTTTTCTTTGCATGTGTTTGCACGCAGTCCCAAAGGCTTTTATATCAGAGAGGAACTGAGTCACATAAAAGAGGTTGGTAATCTTGTTGAAACAGAAAAATGCAGTATACGCTTAGCTACTGTTCCAATTCTCTGCTAAAAGATGATGGTTAGTGCTGAAACCAGTGAAAGTTTTGTAGCGACTCTTTTGTTTTCCAAATATGTAGTTGATGTTTTCAAGAGAGACAAAGACGTATGTACTCATTTGCTCTGTTATGTCGTGTATTCATTCCTGTGGTGTTCCTTTTGCATCATGACCTTTCCATTGTATATGTGGCATGATGTGTCACTTCTCATCTGTTTTCTGTGTTTGTCATCCTTCTTTCATTGCAGGAAAGCAGCAGGACGGGGTGGTGGAAAACAATCAAAATAAAGGTAAAGTTGCAAAAAAGATAGACAAATGTTTTATGTAAGTCTTTAAAATGGGACATAACATTCTCTGTAGACATACCCATCCTAACCAGCATTATTTCACAATGGCCATGGTTATTGTCCAAACTGTATAAGTAAGATATTTGGCAAATTGAAGTAGCTGTTATTAATTTAGCTATACACATCTGAGCACTTGAATTACCTAAAAAGCACCCATCCACAATCTTCCTAAAGTGTGTATCCATACCACTTTAGTTAAACAATCCATAATGCACCAAATTATTTCAAGTAAGTTTTGCATTTTTAATCTGGCTTACGTGTTCATTTACCACAATAAAAGTAATGCCCTTTCCAGTACTGCTCTGTGTCTGTTTCATTGATCTACGTAAAGCACAGATAGTTTGGTATGATTGCTCGCAATGCTTATGTTTTACAGAAGATGGTAATACACATTCATGGTGCCTTGACATTTAAAAGCACATAAGGACATATGGAACAAAAATCAATACACATTGCCACCCTTCTCCTCAGGCCACAGCAGCAGGAGATGATCACATGGTGACTTACTACTATCTGTAGGGTGATGTAGCACAAGTTGTTCATTCACTTACAACATTAAAAGACCACAGAAAAACATAACTGAAGCAAAAAGGCACTTGGTGCTCCTAACAGTATACACTGACAACATTGGTAAATCATGGTAGTGGCAGTAGTGCATAGCTGACTTTTAAAGGGTGTAATCATAACTATGGGATTAGGTGTATATTTGAGACTGAAATAATTAGACACTAGATTACACAAACAATAACTTGTTTAGAGCTGAATTTATTTTTATTCTTCCATTATATACTGGTATAAAGAACTCGATCCCATCACTTCATTCTCATCAAAACTGAGTATTTGCCATCCTTGGCCTGTTATAATAAGCCTGGCTCCTTACAGGAGTCCTTACGGCTAGCTTTTGGGGAAATTAAGAGGTATTATGAGAGCAGTGCATGGGCAATTGGTGACTGGTTTTGCTACTGGTATTATTAGATATTATGCATATGTTGATGAAAAACTATTGTAGCTAGACAAATGTAAAATTACATTAGTAGTAGTATTATAAATTACACAGAGTACTCTCTGGCACCATGATAACTGCAAATGAATTAAAATACATAACTTCACTGTACTTAACAGAAAACACAAATCAGCTTACTGATGTACACCTTACTCCTATTCCAAAAACATTGTGGAGAAAAACTTCAAAAAACTCCAATATAGTTAGTTATACACTGTGGTTCAGGATTGCTTCATTGTTCCCTTTTAAGAAGGCTCCTAAGACCAAGATTTTTGTATAAAAAAAAAAAACTTGGATGGCTTTGTTACTTTTGTTTAGAACTATGTGGTAATAGCTCTCCTTTGTCTAGACACATGGGTGTCTTATGTCTCCATATGCTTTACAAAAAACTTTTTTAGAAGTCAGTTCTTAAAATACTTGCACTTTTGCTGTATTTTTTCATTTATCTGGTTAATATGACACTCCTTTGAAACAGATTGCATCTTAAATCTACAACATTTCCATAATTTTATAAATGTATTTCATATTTCAAGACAGCAGTAAAGTATGGAAAACAATTTAAGTTGATAAAGAAGTTTATTTGATTAAAGTATGGAAAGCCATTTAAGTTGAAAAAGCAGTTTATTTGATATCAGAGCCCTGCCTCAGATTATATGACTGATTTAAAAAGATACCTAAACAGCCAGAGGGGCTCTGAAGGCCTAGAACTGTTTACACCTTGGCTAGATATTTTTATGATGTGTTCTTCTGAGTCACTGACATCTGTGAAAGATGATGGTTTTATGTAACTGAGCTGAAAGGTGCCACTTTTTAGATTTTCACAAAAAAAAACTTTCAGAAACATGCCATTAAGTTGTTATTTTTCTTGTTCTCACAGAGCATATTTCTTGGATTATCTCAAGCAATGATAGAAAAGGAATGTTTCAATTAAAATTTCACAAAAAGGCTAAGATTCATCCTGTAAGCAATGTCATCAAACATGTGCTACAGTATGTCATGTGTTTTGGCAATTTCTACACTAAAACCATTTTGGGGACATTCTTGTATTTTTCTTGTAGCCTCGGGTTAAAGAAATCACTCCTAAAACTTTAATGGCAGTCAATAAAGTAAAAGCAGAAGCAATGACTTTGGGATTATGCAAAATCTGTTGGGATATTCTATAGCACAGTTCTTGCACATAGATACATATTAGGCTGGAATAATTACAATCTACTTTCTATAACTCTGTAGGAAAGTGAAATTGTACCTTATGTTTCAATATAATATAATTAATATGTAATTTATATAATATATCAAAAATTGGAAAAAACTCAAATTCTAAGAGGATCAGTTCAGAAATTATTCAGAATTCATTGATGTAATTGTAAAGTAAACTGGGCCTGTCCTGAATATTTTCATTCTTTTAAATGTTTCATGCTATTTAAAGAACCACTACAGATGAGGCTCCCTTGTGGCACTGCTCTCTAAATTAGTTTGGAATTGAGTGCTGAATTTAAGATTCATGGATTATCTTTAGAACATATTATTGCATTAACCGTTAGCCAAATTCTTTTATTTAATCACCTTTCTTATCATCAAACAAATTGTGACATCCATTCTAGAACAGTGAAAACGTGAGATGATATAGCATGATGTGCCTCTTGAAGACAGAACTTTTTAAGTGTGCGCAGCTTAAAAATGTAAAATATGCAGGCAGCAATGTTAATTTTTTTCAGAGCAAGAAAGGTTTATCATTTAAGGCATTTTGTTTTGGTACTTGCCATATTATTTTTAATAAGAAGAAATGAAAAAATGCTTAATTTTATTTCAATAACTATTTGATTTCATATACAAATATCCATATAAAATAATCCTAATCTTAATTCAAATTCTTTAAAATTATTAAACAAAAAGATTCTGGTAGATTTTTTTGTGCCTTAATTTTTTGTTTAAGTTAACTCACACTAAAGGAAGCATTGTCATGTTATTTTGATTAACTATTTGATGTTTGTGAAACTCATCTGAACCCTAACTTACGTACATTTCCAGATAGCTAAATAAATAGAGTGAAATATTGTTAAGGTTTTGATACCCCCATATTTAATTGCAGTGTACATTTGTTTCAACTTCTACATTAAGTAATCTGATACAGATTGTAACTCCAGCTGTCTGTAAACATCAATAATATAATATAGCAGGCAGTCTTTAGCAATTTTTATATAGAATGCATCACTAAAGGAAAATAGAAAAAAAATAACAGATAATAATAAAAATTGGAAAATTGTATAATGTACAGTATATTAGTAGAAATAACTGAAGCAAATTTACAGCATTAAAATAAATTCATCAATTTTTAAGTAATTAAAACAAAAATGCTCATTTCCCAAGTTTACAGTTAAACAGAATATTTCACATTATTAATGTCCGAACAGAAAGAATCAGTGACTTTGTTTCATTTCTTATAATATACTCCACAGTGCCTTTCATACTGTGTATCAAAAAAATTTGTATTACCATTGCATATTGTATATGAATAAATATATATTTTTATAAATGTAAATTTTATTTTATTTTATTATATATAGATATATATATATATATAAAATTGCACACACACAGTCCGTAAGTATTTCAACAGTGACACAATTTTCATAATTTTGTCTCTACATGCCACCACAATGGTAATGAAATAAAACAATCATTATGTGATTGAAGTGTAGACTTTCAGCTTTAACTTAAGGGTTTACCAAAAATATTGAATAAGTTGTTTAGAAATGACAGCCGTTTTTCTGCAGTCCCCCCATTTCCAGGGGCTCAAAATTATATGGACATTTGACTGACAAGCTGTTAAATATTTCGTGGGAGCAGTTCCCTCATTAATTCAATAACTATTAACTAGGTGAATGGTCTGGAATTGATTCCAAGTGTGGAATTTTCATTTGGAAGCTGTCACTATGAATTCTCGATTATGAGTTCCAAAGAGCTGTCTAAGCAAATAAAAACACTCCATTATTAGGATGACAAAACAAAGCAAACCCTTTAGAGAGATAGTAGAAATAAGCAGTGTGGTCAAATCATTATTGGTACATTATTATTGAACTCAGCAACACAACAAAGCCTAGAAAACCACAGACGACAACTGTGCTGGATGATTGCAGAATTATGTCTTGGTGAAGAAGAACCCCTTTACAATATTTAAACTAATAACACTCTCTGGGAGGTAGACCTATCATTGCTATAGTCTACAATCAAGTGAAGACTTGATGAAAGTAAAGACAGTGTGTTTACCACAAGGTGCAAACCTCTGGTGAACCACAAGCATGTGAAGGATAGATTAGACTTTGCCAGAAAAACATATTTTTTTAATTCTGTTCAGTTCTGGAAAAACATTTCTTTGGATAAATGAAACTAAGTTCAATATATACAGTATATCAGAATGTTGGAAAGGGAAGACTATTGAGAGCAAAAGAAATAGCTCATGATCCGATGAATACCACATCATCTGTGAAACGTAGTCAAGGCAGTTTTATGGTATAATTATGCAAGGCTGCCAATGAAAGTCAGTCACTAGTGTTTATTGATGACATGACTGCTTGTAGAAGTAGCAGGAAAAATTCTGACGTGTATAGATTTGTAATATCTGCTCAGATGCATTCAAATGCTGCAAAACTGATAGGATGATGTTTCACAGATGTAAAATGAGCCAAAACATACTGCAAAAGCAAACCAAGTGATTTTCAGGGCAGAAAAGTAGAATATTCTTTAATGTGCAAGTCAATCAACTGGCCTCAACCCAATTGGACATGTATTTCACTTGCAAAACTGATGGCAGAAAGTCTAATGAACATGCATTAACTAAAGACAACTTCATTAAAGGCCTGGTAAAGTATCATTAGGATGGTGGAAACCCAGCACTTGGAGATGGCCATGGATCCAGACTTCAGGCAGTCATTGACTGTAAAAGGATTTTCAACCAAATATTGAAAATTATCATTATATTTTTGATTGTTAGTTTGTCCAAATACTTTTTAACTCCTGAAAATAATGGGACCATGAATTAAAATGTCTGTCTTTTCTAAACAGCTCATACAATATTTTTGTTAAATCCCTTGAATTAAAACTCAACATCTATACTTCAATCACATCAAAATTATGAAAATTATATGTCACATAGTTTATATATACAGTATATATACACATATATGTATATAAATATGTATATATGTGTATATGTATATATATGTACAGTACATGTAAATTAAAAAAGATTACAAATGGCAGGAGGCACAATTAATGTTGTTTAATTAATTGGAATACTATCTGTAAATTTTAAATGAGCTCATCTTACTAAATGCTTTTAATACACAAACCACAAAAAATATAAAGTATGTGTTCTGCCCATGAGAGTTTTGAATGCTCATTCTCTACTAAATGGATAACAGATTTGAAGATGCTATAAATCCTAGATATTCATTCAACAAGGGCAGATACAGATGAAAAGGGTTAATCTTTCATGAAATCACTATGTGATTTTTATCAGTTTATCAATGTGACAAGAAAGAAATGACACCCAATTCAGTTGTGGTTTTCTCTCTTTTTCACATTGCTGGCTTCCTGTGATCCTGGAAAGGAAAAAGTACAGTATATTGTATATAGACATTAAAAATACTTATTTCTCCATCTCAAACCTGGTTAATGGATAAAAAATAAATACATTAATGGAATACTCAATCCAAAAATTATTTTTTTAAATGTTACTAGGGGACTCAACCCCCGGGTTTGGTTAAACAGATATACAATTTAAAGAGATTATTTTCATGGGAATTGTTACATATGCATTATTTTCACTTTTACTTTAAAACTTCAGTTAAAATAATATTTGGAATTAACTTCAAGATCACATTGAATTTTGATTCCGTATTTGGATTTACATTGTGACAATGCAACGTATAACTGCCCATGAGAGAATATTGTTTCTTTCGCTCTAATAATTAAACCGACTTTTTCAAATGTTTGTCCCTGTAATTTGTTAATTGTCATAGGAAAAGCTATTCTCACGGTACACTGTAAATATTTTAATACAAATGACATATCAAGATCACCTTTTGTGTCTAATGTTATTCACGGAATATGTACTACATTACTTTTCATGTTGCCTGTTAAAATTTTACATGTTAAAATTGTTTGACTAATTATTAAAAAATCTAATCTTGTTCCATTCCATAGTCCATCACTCATACATAAATTAAGTAATAACATTACAATGGAAGACCGGATAATATTAAAAATTGTAGATATTCTATGGGATATTGTAACTGATCGACAATTTTCACTTTATTCATTTGACTTCATTGCTTCTCGCTGCCTTATTTAGATGAATGGGTGATTCTAAACTGGATCTTCGTAAGTGTGTGTGTGTGTGTGTTTGTTCATAAGTAAGCCCTTTAATGGATTGGTGTCTGTCCAGGTTAAGTGCATTTGATGACTGTGCTATTGTTTGAAAACAGTTGTAAGTTGGGTGTGACTTGAAAGAATCCCATGGTAAAAGTTTCTGTCTCGCGGGACTTCCTTCCAAAAAGTCTCTTCAAAAAGTCACGTCTCGTCGCAGGATTAGTCTTGCCTCGTCCCAAGATTTTTTTATTATAATAGAGAAACTTATCTCATGTAGGTTGTAGTGATGGCCAAGAAAACAATTTTAAATTCATGTTTTTCATGCAGAATAGAGACTTGGACATTTCTGATAGAACAGAAGCGCTGGACAATAGCAAATAATATCTAAAATGTCCAAAAAAATAATCTTGTTACTCTTGTCACATAATCCACATGTCAAGTCATCCAGTCGTATGTTCACAACACACAAAACACATGCATTTTTTGATATAATATTGTTAAGTAAATAATACCTTCAGAAAATGAAAGTAGTCTACAAACTGGAAGGCCCTTCACATGGAGTCACGCTTTTAAACTAAAGACTCAACTCTCCCCATCATTCATTGGTAAAGAGTCCCGTTTTCAAGTCAAAAACATAACCTAGTGTGAAGGGGCTTTCTGTTTGTGGACTGTTTTCATTTTCAATCTTTCAAGTCACTAGTATGCTTCTTCTCATAGGCATCATACAGAATTCTGAAAGTAACTATCACACTACTAAATTTTATAAATAAGAGCTTTTATTAAGAGAGAAAGAGAGGGGACCAGAAGAGAGAAACAGTTCAACATTTGAATTCATCTGATGCATTTAGCATATTTAAGATGGATTACAGCAGTGTTTCTCAACCCTTTTAGTGCTGCATCCCACTTATTCCCATGTAAGTGTATTTATGACTCACTAGCACAAGTGGTTGAGAAACACTGGTGTAGGGTACTGTATAGAACACTTCACAAACTATTGAAGGTTTAGTGGTAAAAAGGATGTCACAAGGAATAATAAACATAAAAGCTAGTATGTAATATCCTATGTCACAATCTGAATATGCTGAAGGACAAGTGACCACATTAATCAAAGAGCACAAACCAGTTTATCAAGTGAGCCTCACCATTTCATAGATAGGCCAGTGTTTAGCTCTACAGTATGTGTATGCCATACCTTGTGTCTGCTATGGCTCACAGCAAAGCAAAGTGATTTTTGTTAATATGGCTTGAGTGCCTAGGAATATGCAGAAGTATAGAAAAGAATTAAAGTGGGCATACTAGTAATTGAAAGATGTAAACCATTAAGTCTAGGCTAAACCATAATGGACAGTTATTACATATGATCATCTCAAACAGCATCAGCTAGCAAAAGTAGATAGGCTTTTAAATGCAGAGACCAATGGATCTTCCTTCTCATTTTCTCGTATATTATTCTTGTGTATGATCTTTTTCAATACAAGAGTAATTCAAAGATATATGCTAGTTACAGCTTTATAAGTCTAAAGGAAGAATTTTTTGTCTGTTCTGAATTAAAGTAATAAATGTCTGCCTGTCTGTCCTTTCTGGGTGTTATTAACAGGCTTTCTATGTCCCATGATCACTGTTAGTTTTCTTTGTCCTTGATTTTACACAAAGTTGATATGTTTTTTTAGCCATATACATAGTGCCTCTGCCACACAGTTATGGAGCCTACTCTAAAATGACTTTCAGAATTGCATTCGGAGTCAGGGAGGATCCTAAAATCTTTCTGAATGGCAAGTGCTACATCCTCCTTGTGGCCTCTAAATTTAGAACACAGACCAAATGCCTAGGTGTTTTGCATTGTGAATTTTCAAGCAGCACACTCTGGGCTACAGTCCCACATTCTTCTTGTGACCTAAAACTCATCAAGACTTGTTACACCAGTTTCCTTCAGTATGTATACTGTATGCAACAGAAGTGCACATATTTTAAGTAGGTTCCGTTGTAACTTTGTGTTACACACTACTTTTATCACAATTTCACTTACCCTTCACTGCCTTTTTATTGTTTCTTAGCTAAGAAACAAGATGGTGCAGTTGCCATGGAAATGCAACCACTGAAGAGTGCAGAGGGTGGAGAAGTAGAAGAACGTGAGAAGAAGAAAGCCAGTGTTCCAAAGAAAGAGAAGTCCGTCCTACAGGGCAAACTAACAAAGCTGGCAGTGCAAATTGGAAAAGCAGGTACAGTCTCCCTTTCTTTTCATAATCGCCAAACTGCACTTTAAATGGTATTTAGTCATTTTTTAATTTGTCTTAGCACAATTGTGTGCTTTCATTTTCCCTTGACACTTGCATTGTTAAGTAAAGCTGTGGTTTGTAAGTTTTACAAGAAAATTTAAAAATGCATATTACCTGTTATAAACAAATAAGAACAGTAGTGCACATGACCAAAAGTTAAGCAAAAGCCTTAAAATCACCAAACAGACCCCTTCAATGCATCAAAGCAACTGATTTCACCAAACATATGTCTACGTTTTGGCTGAATGCTTATGATAGCAAAACAAAATTTGGAATAACTCATTTTATTACAGATTTTTAGGTGGAGGGGAATGATGGTTATTCTCTTCAAGTTCACTATTACTGGCAGGAGTAAAGTTTCATGTAAAGATAAGCAAACATAGCAGACATTAAAGGGTCATTTTGCAGCACATGGGTAGGGAAGGGAGTAGGAGATTGATAAATAAATGCAGTTACAAAATAAAAGAAAACATATACAGGATTTTAGTTCCATAACATAATCCTTATTTATTTCTGCCACAAGGCAGTCCAAAGAAAATATCAAATAATATAATCATTTAAAGCACTACGTTAAGGGTTAACTTTCTGATTTCTCTTAGTTTTACAAGATGGATTCAGAAGAAGAGGGGTTAGAGAAAGAGTTGAGGTGATGTCTCTGGTCTACCACAGGGGCATGTTTTTCAAAGCTAAGTGAATGAAAATGGAAAATGAGTTAGTGACTACACTACCTCAAATTCCTTCCCCTGTGCACCCATTAAATCAGTCCCCATTAGAGACTCACCAAGCCCATGCATATGGCAGCATGCCCTTGCAAATATTAAGCACAATACATCCTCCTTGCTAAAATGGTACACAAATATAATACATACTCAGTATGTGAAATTATGGGTTATGGCATTTATTTTACATGAATATATATTGAAAAATATTGGGACGCAAATCTATGAATTTGTCATGTACAGTTCCATGAGGATGATTATTTTCTAAGAGGAATAAGAACAATGGTTCTGTTCATTCTTTTCTAAAGCCTGTTGCAGTTCTAACCATCATTCAGACAACTAATTTTCCCACTGAGGCAAACGAATATAGGGTGAGAAATACTAAAGTATAATTTGATAAGTAGCATTGCAATTGGCTAGCATAGTCAATACAGACAACTGGGTGATGTGTAGCTGTGGTTAATAGATAAGTACATATAGGTAGGATTCAAGGCAAATGAATGTATTTTCCATGCATCCAGGCATCTATCGATTCTTTTTCTCTCCCATATTTCTCCAGCAGTGGTTCACAGGCAGCTAGTGACCAACTATTTATGTGCTTCATTATATAGCATATACATTTCAGTATGAATATCCTTTAAATTTCAAGTTCACCATTATTGTCATGTGTGTACAATGAGATTTGCATATCTCCTAAGACTAGTGAGAGTACTATTACTATAAAAATAAGTGCAACAAATAAATCAAACGCAAGTTAAAATTCACAGTATAAGAAACACACATCAGGTATGCACATGCTTTTATCAGTGTGAGTGGCTAAGAAGCCTTATGACCTAGGAGTAAAAATTGTCCCAGAACTTTGTAGTGCAATAGTTCTGTACCATTTGGCAGAATGGAAGAGGAACAAATTTAAAGGTGAAGGATGGCAGGGGTCTTTAATAACACTGTTTGCCTTTCTAAGGGAACTGTGTACTAGTATTTTGACCATACTCTGAAGTGCTTTGTGTTCCAGAGCTGTGCGAGTGCCGTACCAGGATGTTATGCAGCCAGTGAGGATGGACTCCACTGTGTACCTATAGAAATTGGTAAGCATAGTTGGAGGCATCCAGACTTTTACAAGTGATTAATATAATACCCTTATACTGCTATTACCAACAGGGCTTTTTCATTAATTCATAATTTCGTTACATTACAGAAAAAATCTTAGAAAAGAATGCACATGCACAATTTTTCTGTTTCTGGGAATTGCATAGATAAATTTATTCCTACCTATACAGTCTATGCATCAAACCTCTAATTCAAATCAATAGGTATACAATCAGAGCTCTATAATACCTGAGCAGAAATGAATAGATTATTTAAGCTTCCTTGGTCCAGGCAAGTATTTTCATTTTTTTCTTTTGTCACGTTTATGAATCAAGACACAATTGTGCCAAAATACTTTATTAAACATCCATTAATAGTTATCAAACCCAACAAAACAATGAACTTATCTGTACTTAAAAGAACTAGGTACTAGCCCAGGTATAATGCTTAAACCTCAGCGGAATCATACTTAAATCCTAATGGGAAAAATAAAATACAGAAGACTGCTAAACTCACATTTTTTCTCATTTGACATTGAAATGTGTTTTTTTTTTTTCTCAACTGAGGAAGTACTTCTTTTACATGAATAATATACTGTACATTGTTCCTCAAATCTAGTAAAAACAAGGAGGCTGCAGGCTCTTCTTAAATCCAATTTTGTAAATATTATTGTATTATCCATCTAGTTTAGGAAATATTAGATTCATTGGTGTAATTATTCTTTACTGTGATCTTGTTTATTTATTATAATTAATATATAGGTTTGAAGTGAGCCATGTATATTCTTCACTATGAAAAGCTCCTTTTGGCCTCTAACACTGGTGAAAGAATCTAGTCGTTAAATATTATTTAACATATTCCCTATTTGCTTTGTTTTCTGGATATATAATATGTATAACCTTACTTTAGATTAAGGAGCTACAGGTTAAAACTCTATGGTTACTGTAATGATTTCTGTATTTAATGAAAGCATCTGCTAATTCATCATAATTGTCACAATTAACTAAACATATTTTATGTAGGACTGTTCAGTAAATTTAGGGTTATGCCAAGTCAATGAAGGATAACCTAAAATCACCTTTGGCAATGAGATTTGATCATCAAGAAAGAAATTATTTCATGACAAACTAACCCAGTGGTCATTAACAGTGTCTTTAGGTGATCGGTAAATCCAGAGCCAATAGACTGACCATTAGTTGTCTGAATTGTTAGTTTATATTTTCTAGAATAAGTATGCAGATTATACTGGTGCACCAAAGCAGAACTAATACAATTTTGTGGCACCAGAGTCAGCAATGGCATGAATGTATATTTTATATTCACTACTGGAAGACTGAGACAGTTTGGGCAAAGGGTGAGCTTATTTCTTTCTCTGAAGCTTAGGGAATGAGTTTCCTAAATCACCTAACTGTATACAGTAAAAACACAGTCCGTTAAATTTCTATTCCTGTCAATAAATTAAACCAATCTTTAATTTACTCAGTTTTGTATTTGATTCTGAATCTTTAGTTTCTATATACTACCCTATTGGCCAATGTCTCTGTCTTCATTTATTAAACTATGGTTACTTCTTCTAAAGTTTCCTCACATTATGTCTGGCCATATAATATTTTATCTCTTACAACAGACTATTTCTGAATGCCAAAGTTAGGGTATTGTCATCCCAGCTTTACAGTCATTTCACTTAACCCCAAAATATCTTTGAATTATTTGAATTATTAGCATTAGTCAATCTGAATGTTGTTAAAGATCTTAATCAGCATGACTAAAGTATTTTGTGAAAATTATTTTAAACTTGCAAACGTGTCTGAAGAAGTAAATCAGTACATTAGAATATTCTCAGCTATTAGGTGGTCATGTTCTTTAGGTTTTAGTTTCTTTTTTTTTTAATTTTGTATGTTGCTGCAATTGTATTTTGTTTAGAGGGATGTATTTTATAATATAAATATAATCAACTATACTTAACAAAGCAAGTGTCTGAGGCAATTTAAAGCATATCACGATTGTAAAAAAGTTCAACTTCAAAGTGTCAAACTTATCTTTTAACTAGATCATTTGATTTTTTTTAACCAGTAGCTGTTCTAACCTTATAAAAAATACCTATCCCAGTTATATTCAAGAGCCAACCATTGATAAAGTGCCAGTTCTTTATAGATAACACATCTCACCTGCATAATTCTAAACAGAAAAAAACACTTTCGTTAAAAAACAAAAAATATATGTTCTGTCTATAATTTTTAAACTGTTTTTAATACTTTATTTGAATACATTGTTAACTTCTCTGTAATTGCTTTTTTCCATTAGGTCTGGTAATGTCAGCTATTACCGTTATCATACTTGTTCTCTACTTTGTGATTGAAACATTTGTGATTGACGGTCGAGTATGGATTGCAGAGTGCACTCCTGTCTACGTGCAATACTTTGTGAAGTTCTTCATTATTGGAGTCACAGTGCTGGTTGTGGCTGTTCCTGAAGGTCTCCCATTGGCCGTCACCATTTCTTTGGCATACTCAGTCAAGGTATAACTGTCATTGGGAGTATTTTTGAATTTGGAGGTTATGAAGTACAAGATGAATGACCATAAAATATTAGATTTTTTGTTGATGAAAACATATTTTGTGGTTCAGTGGCAACTGGGCGACAGTCAACTTGGCGAAAGGACAACCCTTTGAAAGGACAACCCAGCTAAAAGACAAGTCAGCGAAAGATAATTCGGCGAAGAAACAACTTGGTAAAATACAACTCGCCAACATCCTTTACCAGTTAGGTAATAGTTAGGTTCAAAGAGATTTTTTAATTATAGTTAAATGACAACATGATTTAAAATGTTGAAAATAAATGTATATAATTGATGAACAAACTTTATTCTGCAGATGGAACATAATTTTCTGCAACCAAAATTGCTAATTCTTTATATAAATTGAATTGATCGTAATCGTATGACAACAATATTTAGAATACAAAAGGTTACCTGCAAGTACAGTTTAAGGAATATCTTTACTCTTAACGTATTGGGACTCTCATAAAGCAGGTGATTCTGTGGATTTTCTGGCGCCCTACTTTGTCATTTAAATATCATTAAAAAATCTCTTTGAACTTAACTATTACCTAACTGGTAAACAATGTCGGCGAGTTGTCTTTTGCCGAGTTGTCCTTTCACAGGATTGTCTTTCCCCGAGTTGTACTTTCGGCAAGTTGTCTGTCGCCCACTTGTGTTTTCGCCAAGTTGTCTGTCGCCCATTTGCCCCTGAACGATATTTTGTATTGATGGCTCTCTAAATATGATAAAGTAGAATAATCTGCTTAGCAAAATAAGCTGGTTGATTTTAAGTTTCACCCTTGATGTTTATTTTCTCAATGATGCACATGTAAATAACATTTTATATTTTCCTTCAGTTGTTGTGATTTTTTCAACAAGTGTAGTGTTGTGTACTTTTATATAGATGGCTATGTTCTACAAAGTATCATGAAAAGCATAGATGACATTCTAATATGTATTAACTTTTGTTTAAATGTGAAGCAAAACTTTTCAATTTAACATTATATAGCTTGAAGCAGTAGATCTCAGTTGATAATCTCTTTTAAAACATAGTGCTTTTGGAGTGCCCTTGCACACTCATGATTTTACCAAAAGGCAATAGAAAGGCTTAAATTATATAAAAATGCTTGGAAAAATCAAATGGTATTTCAGTAAGCATAAATGCTGTTATGAGATGCACGTTGTGGTGGAGACAGTTACTCCAAATATAGAATGCCATTTTTTTTAGGTAGATCTCTGTATCAACTCATACTCCCAACCCCTCTTTCTCCTCACTTTAAGATACAGTATATGTCACGTGGGATATATTTAGAGAACCACTGTGGACTGAGAGCCCATTATCAGAACATGTTTTTTTCCAACACTAGGCTGCATGCTGACAGCTGTTATTACTTATAAAAGTCACCTGATCCCTTATGAAATTAGACAGCTCTTTCTCTACTCTGGTTAACCATGCTGAATATCAGAGTGACTGATAAAATGGTCAGATATGAAGGTAAGAATTTCTCAGTACTCTGTACGCTTGATATAGAGTACTATAAAACAAAAATATCTGGAGTTGTTAGACTTAAGGATTGATGGAGAAATATTTTACCAGAAGACAGTTAAATAAGAGAATATACGCAACAAGTAGGCATTTCCAAATCTTACTTTGTCCAGAAGGCGTCTTAATGTGAACTTAATGATGATTTTAAAAGCAGTTTTGTTTTGTAAAGTGATTCCATAGTGTGTATAAGTTTGTCTCTGTTTCTCCCCATGTAGAAAATACAACTGAAAAACTGGTTGCCAGCATTTATCTTCTTCTTACGGCTGCTCCCGTTAGGGGTTGCCACAGCAGATCATCTTCCATATCTTTCTGTCCTCTGCATCTTGTTCTGTTACACCCATCAACTGAATCTCCTCTCTCACCACATCCATAAACCTTCTCTTAGGCCTTCCTCTTTACATACTCCCTGGCAGCTCTATCCTTAGCATCCTTCTCCCAATATTCTCAGCATCTCTCCTCTGCGCATGTCCAAACCAACGCAATCTTGCCTCTCTGACTTTGTCTCCCAACCATCCAACTTGAGCTGACCCTCCAATGTACTCATTTCTAATCCTATCCATCTTCGTCACTCCCACTGCATATCTTAGGATCTTTAACTTTGCTACCTCTGGCTCTATCTCCTGCTTTCTAGTCAGTGCCACTGTCTCCAACCCATATAACATAACTGGTCTCACTACCATCCTGTAGACCTTCCCTTTCACTCTTGCTGATACCCGCCTGTCACAAATTACTCCTGACACTCTTCTCCACCCATTCCACCCTGCCTGCACTCTCTTTTTCACATTTCTTCCACAATCCCCATTACTCTGTACATTTAATCCCAAGTATTTAAACTCATCCACCTTTGCCAACTCTATTCCTTGCATCCTTACCATTCCAGTGACCTACCTCTCATTTACACACATGTAAATGTGTTCCTATTGACCTTTTTCGTCTACTGCTCCTCTTAAATGTGGTGTTCCTCAGGGATCCATTTTGGGTTCTATCTTATTCTCTATATACCTTCACTTTATTGGAGCTATTTTTAGAAAATGTAACATTTCTTTTCACTGCTATGCTGATGATACACAGGTTTATATTCCCATATGCAACTCTACAATAAATCAACTGCACAACTGTCTTTCTGAACAAGATCCTGGATGGCTAATAATTTTCTTGATCTGAATCAAAATAAAATGGAGGTGCTTATAGTGGGTCCATCAACTAAAGTCCAAATTGGTCTTGGACTTCTCGGCTCTTTCTCTGTCTTTTGCAAACCTCAAGTCCACAATCTAGGTGTTATCTTTTACAGTACCCTCTCTTTTGAGAAACAAGTTAATTCTGTAGTCAAGAGTTGCTTTTTCCAGCTTCATCTATTAGGTAAGATCAAACATTTTTTATCTTCTAGGGATCTTGAGAAAGCTACTCGTGTTTTTATCTTTTCTCGCCTTGATTACCGCAACTCGCTGTATTCTGGGATTAGCAAATCCCTGATACACAGGTTAACAGTTGGTCCAGAATGCCGCCGCTCGCTTTCTGGTTGGGGCGAGAAAGTATGACTCTGTTTCTCCAGTATTAGCTTCTTTACACTGGCTGCCTGTCAGTTTTTGAATTCATTTTAAAATCTTGTTGGTAGTTTTTAAATCTTTAAATGGGCTTGCTCCTGCCTATTTACCCAAATTGTGTGTTTTACACCAGCCATACAGAGTGGTTAGATCTTCTGGTCAGTTGTCTCTTGTTTTCCCTCATACCAAGTGTAAAACTAAGGGGGACAGGGCTTTTGCAGCTGCTGCTCCTCGCCTGTGGAACTCTTTACCTCATTACATAAAGGAGTCGTCTACAATTGAACTGTTCAAAACAAGATTAAAGACTCATTTCTATTCACTTGCATTCCGTGACCTTCAGTAATACTGATGGTTTCCTCATTGTGATTATGTAACATTACTTCTATTTATTATTTATTTTATTTATGTTCATTTATTTTATTTCTATTTATGTTATTCATGTTAATTGTATGTTTTTCTTTAATTCTATTATTGTAAAGCACTTTGGCCACAGCATTCCTATGTTGTTCTAAATGTGCTATATAAATAAAGTTGACATTGACACTGACATTGACCTTCATTCCTCTCCTCTCTAGAGCATATCTCCACCTCTCCAGGGTCTCCTCAACCTGCTCCCTAATATCGCTACAGATCACAATGTCATCAGCAAACATCATAGTCCACGGGGACTCCTTTCTAATCTTGTCTGTCAACCGTTCCATCACCATTGCAAATAAGAAAGGGCTCAGAGCCTATCCCTGATGTAATCCCATCTCCACCTTGAATGCATTCGTCACTCCTACCACAGACCTTACCACTGTCACACTTTCCTCGCACATATATTGTACAAGTCTTCGTACTTCTCTGCCAATCCTGACTTTCTCATACAATACCAAAGCTCCTCTCGAGGCACCCTGTCATATTCTTTCTCCAGGTCCACGAATATGCAGTTCAGCTCCTTCTGACCTTGTATATATTTCTCCATCAACATCCTAAGAGCAAATATTACTTCTGTGAAGCTCTTTCTTGGAATGAAGCCATACTGCTGTTCACTAATCATCACCTCACTTCTTAACCAAGCTTCCACTACTCTTTCCCATAACTTCATGCTGTGGCTCATCAATTTTATCTCCCTGTAGTTACTATAGTCCTGCACACCCCCCTTATTCTTAAATATCGGCAATAGTACACTTCTTCTCCACTCCTTAGGCATCCGCTCACTTTCCAAGATTCCATTAAACAATCTGGTTAAAAACTCCACTGCCATCTCTCCTAAACACCTCCATGCTTCCACAGGTATTTCATCTGGACCAACAGCCTTTCCATTTTTCATCCTCTTCATAGATGTCCTTACTTCCTCCTTGCTAATCCGTTGCACTTCCTGATTCACTTGTCTCCATATCATCCAACTTCTTCTCTCTCTCGTTCTCTTCATTCATCAGCCTCTCAAAGTACTCTTTCCATCTACTCAACACACTCTCCTTGCTTGTGAGTGCGTTTCCATCTTTATTCTTTATCACCCTAACCTGCTGCACATCTTTCCCAGATCGGTCCCTCTGTCTAGCACAGGTCCTTTTCTCCCTCCTTAGTGTCCAACCTCTCATACAACTCATCATACGCCTTTTCTTTAGCCTTTGCCACCTCTCTCTTCACCTTGCGCCTTATCTCCTTGTACTTGTCTACTTTCTGCATCTCTCCCACTATCCCACTTCTTCTTTCCCTCCCTTTTCCTCTGTTTACTCTCCTGTACTTCCCCATTACACCACCAGGTTTCCTTTTCCTCCTTCCTCGGTCCAGATGTCAGGCCAAGCACTCTTCTTGCTGTCACCCTTACTACATCTGTTGTAGTTTCCCAACTGATTACATGGTGTCAGTGTCTATCTTGGCAGCAAAGACGCAAAATAGAAACCATATCATACCAGAATGTTTTCACACTTCCATGCTCAATTACCTGGGGACAATTTAGAATTCTGAATTAGTATACATACTACAGGTTTGTGTTAGCCACATTCATGCTCACCCCAATCTGACACTGCTATTTTCAAATGTGCTATAGCAGAGGTGAACTCGGATGAGGACACGTGTTCTACATTGGAAAAAGAGAACAAAAGCCCTCCCCACAAGTAACAGTCAGTCAGTCATTTTCCAACCCGCTATATCCTAACACAGGGTCACGAGGGGTCTGCTGGAGCCAAACCCAGCCAGCACAGGGCACAAAGCAGGAACAAACCCCGGGCAGGGCGCCAGCCCACTGCAGGGCACACACACACCCATACACCAAGTACACATTAGGGACAATTTAGGATCGCCAATGTACCTAACCTGCATGTCTTTGGACTGTGGGAGGAAACCGGAGCACCCGGTGGAAACTGACACAGAAACGGAAAGAACATGCACACATCATGCAGGGAGGACCCGGGAAACAAACCGAGGTCTCCTTACTGCGAAGCAGCAGCAATACCACTGCACCACCATGCTGCCTCTGCAAAAAACATTCACTCACATATCAGAACAACGCAGCTGCACCAGGAGTAAAGACAAAAGATGGCACCATTTAGATGCAGGAACAGGCTGGGCGTCAAAATATCTCTGCTTTAAATGTCATAGGGAAACATATTAGGGTACAGAGAAATTAAAAAAAGGGACATTGAAGAAAAAAGGTTGAAATGTTGACTTTAATTTTGAAATTTCGTCATTAGAGTAAAATGTTGTAAACATCATCTTAAAAGCAATGTTTAATTTACTAGCGTTTCTCAGATCCTATCGTAACTAAAGTAACACATTAAATGTTTCATATTCTACAGTATGTGTTCCTGTGAATCAATACGTGCTTCTTAAACATGCTTTCTCTTATGACACTAATCTCCACTTATAATACAGTACATTACATTCACTATATTAAAGCCCTCTGAACATTTTAGAATACTAAGATGTATACTTGATATCATTTTCATGATGAAATTCATTAAAACATGTATTAAATGTGGGGGCACGGTGATGCATTGGTAGCGATGAGTTGGCACCCCGTCCAGGGATTGCTTACTGGGACGTGCACGACCCTCAATGAAATAATTTATTGCAGCAGTACTGTGTCTGTCAAACATACCAGCCCCCAGTTCCTGTCCTTCCCTTTCTATCTCTACGTAACCAATCACCACAATAAGCTCCGAATTGTCAAACCAGATGTAAACTTAGAACGCTGATTCTTCAAAGGTTTTAAGGAACATTGAAAAATCTTCATAATATATGTTTAATTATTCCATCCATCTATCCATCCAGGGTCACACTAGTCCCAGCAAGCATACAGGAAGGCAGGACCAATCCCCGAACAGGGCGCCAGCTCACCGCTTCCGCTGCACCACTGTGCCCACATGTTTAATTATTAACATTATACATTAAATGAAGTTAATGATTTATCTGTATAAGGTAATATACATACTTTAAGGCGTTTTATCTTAAAAATGATATCAAGAACTCCAAGAAGATACCTCTTGGTAAACTAAATCGACTTAGAAGCCAGTTGTCATCATCTATAAATACGCACTCTTTTCTATTAAATTTATTTGAATTCCTTTATTATTATTGTATGGTACAATGAGATTCAATATGCAAATCCTCCATAAACTTAACAACAATAATATGATTAAAAAAAGGAAAAATGTTTCATATTGTATAATATACATGTACATATAATGCAAATGGTTCATAAAGTGGCTCAGGTGGTGCAATATTACAACTGTAGTGCAAGTTTGCAGTGAGGTAATTGTAATTTTAAGTACAAACAGTTCTACTGGGAGCACTTGATGCACTGATTGAGTGCGTTTATAGCTCTTGGGATGAAACTGTTTCTAAACATTGAGGTCTGTGCAGGAAAGGCTCTGAGGTATTTGCCGAATCGAAAAGACTGTTCTCATGCCTGAGGCATCATGTGATATAATTTTTCTCCAGGGTAGAGGCTCTATTCCGATAATCCTCTGCGCTCTTGACACAGCCCGTCGTAGAGCTTTCCAATCAGCTACTGTACAGCTGTGATTCCACATTCAGATACAGTGGGTTAAAATACTTTGAGTGGTGCACTGAGATTAACAACACAAAAGAAGCTATGGTATTTGGAATAGTTTGGCCATTCCGTGGACCATTACATTGTTACAGGTTGATTATAATCAGATGTTTTAATTTTATAAATGATATGCAGTTCATTTTAGTATATTTGATAAAGCCACGTTATAGATGCTAATGAGAAACCACACAGGAACAGTAGCACTGTTTTGGCACTGGGTGTCACCAGTTTGCAAAACTGAGTGGAAACTTGCATATGCACAGGGCAAGGCTGGTATGAGAATGTGCGTGGCCCAAGGTGCTTGAAACCTACTGTCCCTTAATTTCAGCATTAATTTGAGGACCACATTTTTTTGATTAAACATGCCACTGACCTTAACCAGTGCTATTTTCGAAGCTATGCAATTTAAATGACAAACACAGATTTCATGTTGTTGTTTTCAGGTAGAAACAGTCGTAAAAATTAACCAGTTTAACTGGCACATACCCATAGGTATTTGTAATACATACTTTGTACAGAAATGGTAAACTTAAGTGCTTGCTTTTAGGTTTAAAGGCTCTTGTTTGTGACAATTCTTGGACATTCTTAATTCTTCATAACAAAACTCATGCAGTTTTGAAGTCAAAGAAAATCGACAGCAGAGTAAATTTGGCTGAGAAGGAGTAAAAGAACAAAAACACATTAGGGAAAGACTTGGATTGAATGAGTAAATGAACAGTGTAGTTTTCTGCTGATGTCACCAATCGATCTCAAGGAGCATAACATCTTGTAGTTCCTGAAATAGTGAAAGCCACAGCTAGAAATAAAGCTTTTGCTTATAAAGCACCTTATCTATAGAATAGCCTTCTCACAGAGGTAGAGCATTCACATGCTCCTTCAGTGTTCAAATCTGGGATAAAACTAAATTTGTTTAGTGAGATCTCTACATATTTAAAATTCACAACTATATCTACACTCCTTTTTGACTTTTCTCTCTTTTTTTAAGATGCTGTTGCATTGCATTATTTTATGGTACTTTGATATATCTAAATAATGTTAACAACTTTTATTTGTTCATTAATTACAACCTAAAAATTTTGGGTTTTTACTATCTTCTCTGTACCTGATGTTAGATCTTTTTCTTGGGGTTAAAGGCCTGGAAATCTATAAAGCTGCTTTGTAACAATACTCATTGAAAAATACGCTACATAAATAACTTTTGATTTAATTTGATTTCAAGAGTTATAAAACAGATGAAGGGATTTGCAAAATTTGTGTACTGATACTTAGTGCATTTGTTTTAGAATGATATACTTTACGTGTCAGTTAAATTTTACCATTAAAAAGATGTTATGTTTTGATATTCATTTTCATTTATTTCTTTTAGTCTTTTGTATTGCCCCACATAAAACCTCCAAATCCTTTATTTTCCTTGGAATTTATTTTGTTACACACTGGTACGAGTTTCTCATCTGGTCAACATTTTTCTTACAAGACTTTCTTGGAAATGGTGAGAAGTGTAATGTTAGCTAGTTTACTAGAAGTTGAACAAATTTAGAATTCTAAACTGCAAGTGGAGCTCAAGGTGCTTCTTCATGCATTTGTTTTTTATTTTTATTTTTTACTAGCTGTCCTCCGTGTCTCCACCCGTGTATTAGCGAAGCTGAACAAACTTTAAAAATCAATAAAAAAAATGTTTTAAATGTAATTTGTATTGAGAACAATTTATATTGATAGGTTTCAGATCTGAGGGCCTCTTTACAATATTTTTGGTTTTGTTATTGGAGCGAGGACAGGTTTCTTGGGGAACTAACCCAGAAGAAAGCAACGTAAAGCTGACCATGTGAGAAACACAGTGAGCTAAGATCAACCCCTGCCAACTTGAGTGGCTGTCCCTGGACCTTGTTAATTGACATTGCAAAGCAAAGCTTCACCGGGAACAGTAATCTCTTGAA
The DNA here is from genome assembly GCF_016835505.1 of Polypterus senegalus. NCBI lineage: Eukaryota > Metazoa > Chordata > Cladistia > Polypteriformes > Polypteridae > Polypterus > Polypterus senegalus. The sequence continues at coordinate 91,173,368 of NC_053166.1, read as the reverse complement.
TTTAAAGGTCATGTCTGTCTCGATAAGAGGAATGCGAGGGATTAAAACCCTCTCGCCAATGCCACATCCTGTGATGATTATCGCCTCTATGATGTTGTTCTGAAGCTGACAGACCTGGAGACGGGAACCATTGCAAAGTTTGAACAACTTTTATTTGTTCATTAAATACAGCCAAAAAATCTTGGATTTTTACTATCTTCCTTCTAAATCCTTAGGTTTCTCAAAAGGATAATCAGTGCTCCTACTTTCAGCACTAAGTTGTGGGGCAGCATGCCAGAAGGATTAATGGAATTTAAAAACTCTGTAGGATAATGAACTGAATCGTTGTGTTCTGAAAGAAAATTTATTGAAGTGTATTTCCGAGACAGCATGTCAAATAATTTGAGCACCAATTGATTAATTTTATGCCTCCCATCAGCCTTCAGCCTCTCTCTTCGCTTTGCTCTTATAAATCACTGCCACAAATGAACTATGAGACTTCGCTTGATGAAAGAAGTCGCAAAATCAGCCAGAATGTTCAAGCAAATTATAGAAAAAAACCTGATCTAAATCTGTTAAGTAGTTCTCTCATGAAAAGCAGACAGACAGACGGAAGTTGTATTTTATATATTGAGAGAATTTTTCCCTCCTGACTGGTGTTGACTTGAAGTCATCTCTCTGGTCGTTAATGGAAAAATATCACTACAGTTGAATGTTAATGATACTAATTGACTATTCATGAAACAGTTATAACCCCAATAGAGTCAAACTGTGGACTACTAGAGCTCCTCTCTGTTGAGAAGTGGGTGTTATACATTACACTTAAGTTATCTAACTAAAATCAAGAAAACCAAGTGACAGAAATGTGCTATCCAATCGGCTGTTCTACAGAGCTCCTGAATTGTGGAGGTCTGCGAACCCCCAACAGCAATCTCTCTAACATTGGTCCTCTGATTACAAGACTCACGCAGAGGGTAGAAAGGGGTGGATCTGGATGTGAAGCATGTTTTTTTGGACAAGATGAGCTGGAACTCTTTTGTAGCTGTGGACTACTATCATGGGCATTGTAGTGGGGATGGGGAGTAATTATTACTCAGGGTCTACTTTCCTCGAAGCCTGGAATGAAACGGATGTGTGACACACATGGATCAAGAGGAAGGGGCATACAAAGACTGCTTATGTATAAGGCCCAGAGTTCTTTACTACACTCCCGCCCGCTATTACTATTAATAGACTTGATTAATCTGGGACTGATTAATTAACGATATATGATACTCAGTCAGATTAACCAACATTAATGGATTTTGGGTTTGCATTAAAAAAATTAATATAAGAACTTTTTAACAAATTCATCATACACATTAATGGCGAATGATCAGCAGCCCTACTTTTAAGGAAACCACTCCTCGTATAATTGTGCAAATGAGTATGTACATTCAAAAGTGAATGTTCAAAGAACTTTGTTCACTGAACAGGTATCTATATATATAATTCACTAAGGCAAGACAACCATGGAAAGCACACCGAAAGGGGCGTGGATTCACTGAGCCGCCGACAAGCAAGACACCTATGGCGCACGCAGGAAGGAGCCACGCCCACCAACTCCTGGCACCTCCGAGCCACGTTGACTGTTCATAGAGGCATGTTTCTCGTGGAGGTGAATCGCCATATGCAGCGTGTGACACGGTTTGCGAGGGGTATCCCATGGAATCCTCAAAACAATCCTTTAAAACTGAGGTTAAAACACAATGAAGTAAGCAGTCTTTAAAAACCGAGTTGTCGGTTACGACGCACGACTGCATGCACCATAGCAAACTGTTTTACACACAACATACAGCAATTCGCATCCGTGACAAACATGCGTCTTCTTTACTCACGGACAATTACAGTATATGTTGCTCTCTCCAGTGTTCCATCTTTTCATTCACTTTCTGTTGTATCCTCAAACCCTCCCTTTTCAGACAACTGTCTTTCCAGAAGTGTTCAACCATCAATAAATAATTATGTGGCGTTTGTTATGCCGCGGGTTCACTATTGTGTTGTATTTTGCTCTCTCCAGGGTTGCAACTTTTCATTCACTTACTGTTGTATTCTCACACCAACCCGTTTTAGACAACCGTGTCTTTCCAGAAGTGTTTAGCATTGAATAAATAATTATGCATGACATAGTGCGTGTGTCTACCCGGCGTGGGTAAGCCGTTGAACCCCATTCGGGCTGCAAACCGTGGAATTCCCACTAAGTGCAACTCATACGCTCCCATCCATTACGTCCCTACCTTTTGTACACACCTCCCTCCCACCTCGCTACTACCGTGGTCGGGTGTCTTGGTGGATTATATATAGAAAAGCAGCCAAAACCGCACAGAGCAATAAAAAGTCTACGTCAGTCACAGGTATATCTGGACTGTGTAAAGACGTCGACTCAAGTGACGAGTTGGAGGTGGGCACATGAGTGGGCAGTGCATACTGAACGAGAAATCAGCAGACTGACATGACGGAGTAAGCGGAGTGGACATCCTTCTCCTCTCCTGCAGTTCCACACGCGCCTGAGCACAATGCACTCGCATCCCTCCATCTGGCAGGACAAGGCACGATGGCAGTCCGCCAGTTTTCAGTCACGGACGATTGTGTGTTGGTTCGTTCCGTGCATTGTTACAATGTTGCTTTTCTTGCTTATTTATTACACTACCGATTTTTCAAATGTTAATTTTCTCCCTGTGCTTAAAAATAATTAAAAAATCGGCCTGATTATGCGGCGTATGGTACACCGCAGGTTGGCTAGTAGCTTTTATTAAAACTAATACATTGCAAAAGTACACTTGGCAGAGAAAAATATTCAGTGAGAAGCATCATCTAGTTTTGCCACATTTGTGTAGAGAAGGGACAGTTAGCATACAGGCCAATAAAGGGCAAAGACATATTGTAAAGCTTTGTGAAGAGACATGAGAATGTAGTTATTGATGAACAGAGCCATGCAGGGACCAGAGGTTTGTATTGCATATCTGCTTCAAGTGGAAGGCAGAGGAAAGAACACATTTGATAGTAGTGTGGGAATGGTGAGAAATGCAATACACATACAGGCATCAGCATTCTTGATGAGTTGAAGAAGTCTGATTAGAGAGGCTGGGAACTCTACCAGAAGAGACCTACAGTTGTACAGCCTGGAGAGCAGGAGCTTGGGCAATAAAATGAAAACAGTAAAGCTGATATGGAAGATCCCTTTATATAAGATTCAGTACTAAGTAGACCTCTGTCGGTCAAGGCTGACCACATTATTATTATTTGTCCTGGCTGTCTACTGGGCTGGGGCAGCATTGCTTGTGGCTGAAGAGGCCAATACAAGAGTGACAGACCCTGTCGTAAAAGTTGCACCTATGTGCAGTCTCTGGTCTGTTGGAGTTCTTATGCTCCTTTCTATGTTCACACTTGTCTGCTGCAACGTTGATCAGCTTCTCTTCCCAGCCTTGAGGTGTTAGTTTAGGTTTTTTCTCCACCTGAAGCAGTCAGATGCAAGGCCCTTAGCACTCAGCATCTATGTTAAGTGCCTTCATGTCTCTCTTCCAGGCATCCTTGTATTGCAGCTCTGGGCAGCCAATGGTTCTCCTCCCAAATGCCAGCTCTCTGTAAAGGATGTCTTTTGGAATGAGGCCGCTCTCTATACATGGAGAACATGGCCCAGTCAATCAATCAATCAATCAACATTTATTTATATAGCACATATTCATACAAAAAAATGTAGCTCAAAGTGCTTTACAAAATGAATAGAAAAATAGAAGACACAATAAAAGATAAACATAAGTCAACATTAATTAACATAGAATAAGAGTAAGGTCAGATGGCCAGGGTGGACAGAAAAAACAAAAAAAACTCCAAAGGCTGGAGAAAAAAATAAAATCTGTAGGGGTTCCAGACCAAGAGACCGCCCAGTCCCCTCTGGGGCAGTCTGTGCTGTCTGTGCAGAGTATACATGCTTGGACACTTTGTCTTGCCAAGATATACCTAGAATACAGCGGATTCTTCTCAGGTGAAAGTTGTTTAGTCTTCTCTCCTGTCTGGAATATGTGATCTAGGTCTTGCTGCCATATAGCAACTTGCTGATGACACCGGCGTAGTACACTGCCATCTTTTTCTTCACTGTCTGCTTAGAGTGTGACTACACTTGAGTTGTGAGGCAAGTTGAGGTATGTTGTAGCTGCCTTCCCAATCCTCTCTTCAATCTCAATGTCTAAGTAGAGGTTGTCAGTAATGGTGGAGCCGAGATATGTGGACTGATGGATGATATCGATTTCATAGTCATAAATAGTGATGACTGGCAGTACCACTGTATCCTGTCCCAAGATTTTCAGCTTCTTCAAATTGATGGTCAGTCCAAAGTCCTTGCAAGTCTTGAAGAAGCAGTCCATCATTGATGATGGTAATGGGTTGCATCATCAACAAACAGTGTGTCTCTGATGAGAGCAGTTTGTACCTTTTATCTTGGCTTTGAGTCGGACAAGGTTGGAAATCCTGCCATCTGATCTAGTCCACAGGTAGATTCCCTCCTGCACATTGCAGAAGGTCTGTTTCAGGAGCAGAACAAAGAATGTTGGAGCTCAAACACAACCTTTGTTGACACCACTGTGAATGTCAAAGGGTTCGTAGGAGCTGCCTTTAAACTGCACTGTCCCTTTCATGCTGGAGGATTCAATCATGCTGTGCAATTTTGGTGGGCAGCCAATCTTTGAGAGTGCCTTGAAAAGACCATCTCTACTGAATAGGTTGAACACCTTGGTGAGGTCAATTAAAGTAATATACAGGGGTATCTGCTGTTCTCTACACTGCTCTCTCTGTGACACTGGGAAGACACATTCTGTCAGCTTCTGTGGGAGGATCATAATGACATAAGCAAAGATTTTTGCAAAGACTTTTTGCGAAGTTGAGGAGGGAGATGTCTCTGTAGCTGTCGGCCTTATTCTTGTAGAGGGTAATCATCTTAGAGTCTCTCATATCCTGTGGAAGCAGTAGAGTAGTCTTACAATGCTTGATCAGGTCTGGATGGATCCTGTCGCTGCCTGGAGCCTTGACTGAAACCAAGCTGCCAATGGCTTTGCTGAGCTCATCTACAGTTGACTCTGTGTCTAACTCATCCTTAGTTGACAAACACTCAGTGGTGTTAAGAAACAGGGACACAGTTTTCTCACTGGAGTAGGGGCGTAGTATTCTATGGACAGTGGCAAGTGCGATGACCCTGCCCTACATGAATCTTGGGCAAATGGGGCTCATTAGACCAGGTAGGCAGCCCACCTAGGAGAAGGAAAAGCCTGATACAAAACCTCTGCTGCTTTGTGTCTGTATCTAGTCATAGACAAACAAGGCTTCAGGTGTAAACCTTAAGGAAAACTCCAGAGTCAGAGTCCCTAAGACATTTTGTCACTTCTGTACCTCGTTCTTGCAACTCCTGTGATGCCATTGGTGCCAAACTGTAACAGCTGTGCTGTTCCTTTGGATCCATCAGCGACTTTTCTGGGTGACTTAGGCAGAGGCGCATGCTCTATGGGTAACAGTTTGCCCTCCATACAATACTGCCCAGGCTTACATCCAACCATTCACTTATTAAAACATATACTTGCAACATATTGACATGGTGCATTTGGGGCCTTGGAGGAATAAAGGTCAAGAACCACTGGTAAGAATCTCCCTGACTAGCTACAGTTTATCTTAGTGTGAAGTGAAATAATGTGTTGTTTCCCCTGCTCAGGTTGCAGAGCCTGCTTAATAATAAAATTATAATTGTCTCAAGTTTTCCTGCCTTCGTCTGACTTTTTAAAAGCCATTTTGCCATGTCCCCAAAGGAGATTGCTCTTGAACGTGCACCAAAAATGAAGCAGAGTAGGCCAAGATGCATAAAAGAAAATGGTGTATCATTATCACAACAAAATGATAAGTAGTAAAAAGTATATTGTACTTTGTGCTACAGTACACAGCAACAGAGAATGCAAAAAGACTACAATCCTTTCTGGGCCCACAAATCCAAAAGTTAAAGCTTGTCTATCAGGTAGGGTTGTTAATAAACAATTCAAACGAATATAGGACCTTAATTAGTCTTTTTCTGTTTTCTTCATCAACCTTTCTCTTTTTTTCCAGCCGCCCTAGGAACCAAAAATGAAACTGATTGCAAAGCAAACTAGTAGCAGCTTTTAAAGCCATAAAGACATTCAGAAAGTGCCATCTTAATGGTGAAATGGTATAACACATTATGTGCAAACTCTACCAAAGGAAGACTATCTGTCCAGTTTGACTGAAATTGTTAACTGTTAAACTCTGGGTATTAGCCGAATGTTAAATACACCTCATAACCCATCTTAGAGCAAAACAAACACCAAAATCTTGATAGAAAGTTGGGGCCATGGTCAAAATTCACAGAAAAAGGAAGACCATGGAGACAAGTTACCACATTAAAAAATATCCACCATTACATCAGTGGAAGGCATCTACTTAAACTGCACACAATAATTTCCTAGTACTACAGTTTGGATGGAGATGCAGTTTTGAGAAGGAACTAGGTCCGTTCTAAAATCTGTACATACTGCTTCACTGGGACATACAAGAGACACAATTAGCTACGAAAGTCCAATTGGAAGCCCAAGTGCAAGTTTTGCATACTTGGAAATAGTCATAAATCTTGTATTTATATATTTACTAACAAGAGTACCTGGCATTGCCTGGGAATCTATAACTGGTGAATTTTCCAAATGAAAGAAATAGAACATAGAAATAGAACAGTTTTCTGATTCACATTTTACTGCAAGTTCCTCTACTTTGGATTGTGTCTGCTGTGGCGTTTGAAACGCCCTTGAAATAGACTTTTCTCTGACATCTGAAGTGGACCGTGGAATTGTACGTTTTTTTTTTTGGTGGCATGGGTATATTCGCGAAAAGCAGGAGAATTATAATGTGTTACAAGGTATTACGTACAGAATACTCACCACAGTGAGATGAATTTACTTTATTTACACTACATCGGAAAGCAAACAAATCATAGACGTATATAGATAGACGCCGCATTCACTGTGTTGGCCAGTTGACATGATACATCAGCGCGTCCGCCCTATTGCGAGTGGCAAAATTGCCATTTAAACTAATACAAGTAGACGTGGAAACTGGGTTTTCTGATGAAAAAACAATAACGTTTAAAACAATATAATTTACATACAACAGATTTTGGCGAATCGTTTAAATGTAATTATTTATTTAATTTATACACTAATAAAGGCAATTATTAAATAATACTAATAATAATAATTATTATTATTAAAGAACTCCTCCCATATAAGTAACACTTCGCGGACTGCCTTCTTCCATCTCCGAAACATTTCTAGACTTCGTCCTCTTCTTACGCAACACAGTACTGAAGTATTGGTTAATGCTCGAGTCACCTCAGGTATAGATTACTGTAATGCTATTCTATCTGGCATCCCACAAAAACTTATCCATCGCTTACAACTTCTTCAAAATTCTGCTGCCAGGATAATAACCTAATGTTCTAAATCCACTGAACATATTACACCAATTCTCTCTCAGCTTCCGTGGCTCCCTGTTAACTACAGAATACAATACAAAATTTAAAGCTCTCCAGTATTGAGTCGAGGTATTAACGCGAACACCATACATATGGGGTATTGACGTGAACACCATACATCGTCATACATACGGGGTATTGACGCGAACACCATACATACGGATACTATCAAATTATATATCAAGATTTTGCCCTACTCAAAATATATTTGTAGGTGTTCTAGCATTTGAGCAATGTTGGGATGCCCAAACATCTTAAAGGAGTGTACTCATTCCAAAACCAAACTCCATAGAACACTAGAAACATAATGTCTTCCAAGAGGCATTTCATTTGGTATAGGGAGTTTTCATTGAGCATCACAATACTACTCCCAAGTGTGTCGGGGCAGTATATTAAGGAGGTAGCCAAAAATCACTCTAGAGTAGCATATTTTCAAGTTCAGAGATAACTTCCTCTTTTTCTAATTGTCTGGAAAGAGCATCAGTTTTGCTGTTTGTTTCAGCAACATGATTATAAATGGCAAAATCAAAGCAGCCTGACTTATTGTCTTGCATCCATCCATCCTCTACCGCTTATCCGAGATTGGGTTGCGGGGGCAGCAGCTTGAGCAGAGATGCCCAGACTTCCCCCTCCCCGGCCACTTCTTCTAGCTATTCCAGGGGAATCCCTAGGCGTTCCCAGGCCAGCCGAGAGACATAGTCCCTCTAGCGTGTCCTGGGTCTTCCCTGTGTCCTCCTCCCGGTGAGACGTGCCTGGAATACCTCACCAAGGAGGTGTCCAGGAGGCATCATGATCAGATGCCCAAGCCACCTCATCTGACTCCTCTTGATGCAGAGGAGCAGTGGCTCTACTCTGAGCTCCTCCCAGATGACTGAGCTTCTCATCCTATCTTTAAGGGAAAATCCTGACACCCTGCGGAGGAAACTCATTTCAGCCGCTTGTAATTGTGATCTCGTTCTTTCGGTCACTACCCACAGCTCATGACCATAGGTGAGGAACGTAGATCGACTGGTAAACTGAGAGCTTTGCCTTACGGCCCAGCTCTTTTTTCCACCACGACAGACCGATGCAGAGCCCACATCACTGCAGATGCCACACTGATCCGCCTGTTGACCTCCCGCTCCATTCTTCCCTCAATCTTGAAAAAACCCTGCGATAATTAAACTCCTCCACTTGGGGCAGGATCTCGTCCCCAACCCTGAGATGGCGCTCCACCCTTTTCCGGCGGAGGACCTTGGTCTCGGATTTGGAGGTGCTGATTCCCATCCCAGCCGCTTCACACTTGGCTGTGAACTGATCCAGAGAGAGCTGAAGATCACGGTCTGATGAAGCAAACAGGACAACATCATCTGCAAAAAGCAGTGACCCAATCCTGAGCCCACTAAACCAGACCCCCTCAACGCCCTGGCTGTGCCTAGAGTGCCTAGTGACAAAGGGCAGCTCCTGGCACAGTCCAACTCTCTCCGGAAATGGGTTCGACTTACTGCCAGCAATGCAGACCAAGCTCTGACACTGGTTGTACAGGGATCAAACAGCCCTTATCAGGGGGTCTGGTACCCCATACTTTCGGAGCACAACCCACAGGATTCCCCGAGGTAAACGGTCAAACGTTTTTTCCAAGCCCACAAAAAACATGTAGACTGGTTGGGCAAACACACATGCACCCTCCAGGACCCTGCCAAGGGTGTAGAGCTGGTCCATTGTTCTGCGACTAGGATGAAAACCACACTGTTCCTCCTGAATCTGAGGTTCGACGGACCCTCCTCTCCAGGACCCCCGAATAGTCTTTTCCAGGGAGGCTGAGGAGTGTGATTCCTCTGTAGTTGGAACACACCCTCCAGTCCCCTTTCTTAAAGAGGGGGACCACCACCCCGGTCTGCCAATCCAGAGGCACTGTCCCTGATGTCCATGCAATATTGCAGAGGCATGTCATCCAGGGCCTTGAGGAACTCCAGGCATATCTCATCTACCCTCGGGGTCCTTGACCACCTCAGTGACCTCAGTCCCAGAGATGGGAGAGCCCACCTCCGAGTCCCCAGGCTCTGCTTCCTCGTTGGAAGGCATGTTAGTGGGATTGAGGAGTTTTTCGAAGTATTCCCCCAACCGACCCACAACGTTCCGAGTCGAGGTCAGCAGCACACCATCCCCACCATATACAGTGTTGACACACTGCACATCTTCCCCCACCAGAGACGCCAGATGGTGGACCAGAATCTCCTTGAAGCCATCCAGAAGTCGTTCTCCATGTTATTGTCTTGCACTTAAACATTTTTTTTTTTTTTTAAGATAAATTACATTATTGAAATCTGTGTAAATAATAAACAAAAATGTGGCACTCTTCAGCTAGGGCTACTGCTCCTCCAAAGCTAGCTTAATAACCTGCAATTCCCTTGTACCAACATTGTAATTAAAAAAAAAAGAAAAGGTTTTTACTAATTTCCTTCTTTTATGTGCATGATATTGTACATGCTTCCTAAGTCTTGTTTAGAAAAAAACAGCAGATTGTGTAACTTGTTTCAACAATGAGGAGATAAGGGAATGTGGTAATTATTCTTAATTGTTATTCGTAAGTTCACTGGAATCAAACAAAAAAACAGGCAATTATTGGACTACTAGGAGGTCAATTAAAGCCATTGTGTATTTTTTTTTTTTTAAAGAAGCATTCCATAGTTTCGCTCTTAGGTTTTGATAAGGCAGAAATTTTTCTTCGGATAAACGGAAGAGGATGGATGGATGGAGAAATTTTTCTTTTAGGAAGTGAAACACCTAGTAACATCTACAGGGCATTGTCATAGTGAAGTTGAGAAGGTAATATGATTTTGTTTGTTAAATACATCTTTGAAATCTACATAAGAGTCTGGCAAAATTTCAAAGGTGTTATAATAAAGGATAAATTACTTAATTCTTTAAAGATAATTGGTTTTACAAAATATACACCAGCAAATAATATCCTTAATTTCCCAGTTTATAGTGGGATTATGTTACTAAAGCTATGGAAAGCCTAGGATTCTTTGTGGCAGAGGATAGTCAATAGCAAAGAAATGTATTTTCAATGAAGAATATTCCACTTCTTTACATTAACAAGCATTTTGTTTACAGTCACATTATGTTTTGGATTATTGTCCATCTCTACTTTTGCAGCATATATTTGAATCTGAGCATAAAATATATGCCTGTACACTTCAGAAATCATTCTTCAACTTTTGTTAGTAGTCATATAATCAATAAACATCAGTGACCCACTTCCATTGGCAATCACGCATGCCCATGCAATAACACTGCCTCCTCCATGTTTCACAGATGATGTGGTATGCTACAGATCATGAGCCGTTCCTTTTCTTCTCCATATTTTTCTCTATCCATCATTCTGGTACATATTGATCTTAATTTCAATTTTCCAAAGAAAACTGTTCCAAAACTGGAATTTTTTTTTTTATATTTTTCTGGCAAAATCTAATCTGCCCTTACTATGCTTGATGATTTGCACCTTGTGGTGGACAGTCTGTGTTTACTTTTGTGAAGTCTTCTCTTGATTGTAATAATATTTGATACTCTTGGTTGTGGCAATAATAGGTCTACATCCTAGAGAGTGTTCTTGGTTTGGATAAATATAGTGAATTGATTTTTCTTCACCAAGTAAAGAATTCTGTGATCATCTCGTGCAGTTGTCTTCCATGGGTGTCCCGGCCTGGTGGTGCTGAGTTCATCAGTGCCTTAATTCTTTTTAAGAGTGTACTAGATGGTTGATTTTACCACTCTTGGTGTTTCGGTTATCTCTTGGATGGGTTTGTTTTGTTTTCTTTACTTAATGATGGACTGCTCTTTGAACCTCATATTAAGAGTTTACAGCAACATTGTCCAAATGCAAATTCTGCACTTGGAATCAATTTTAGACCTTCTACCTGTGTAATAGTTAATGAAATAATGAGGGACCTGCTCATACCTGGCTATGAAACAGCTTGGTCAATCAATTGTCCAAATACTTTTGAGCCTCTAAAAATGGGGGTGCTAGGGCAATGTATAAAAATGGCTATCATTCCTAAATGGTTTATTCTATATTTATGTTATACCATTTGAATTAATGCTGAAGCCTACTGTCAAAATAACTATGGACCTAACTGTAGTCACTTACAGATTTAAACCCATGTTTGAATTCCAGTAAATGATACACTGTCACCTTGGAATGAACTAGAACGTAAAAAAATGTCCATATCCCCTAACAAAGTTGTCGATGAAGGAGCAACAAAGGTGAATAGTATCACTGAAGACTGATGACTATACAAGGGGCCTATTATCAAATACAGAAATGATGTATTTAATCAAAGCTTTGTCAGATAGATAAGTATTTGGATCGGTGTGAAAAACCAGTCTACGCTGATTTAAGAATCTCTGTACACTTCTTTCGGTCACCAGCTCGGTCACCCGCATGCTGGGTACAATGTGGTATGGATATTTATCTGGTTCTCTGACCTAGCTATAAATTAAAAACTGCAATGAAGAACACAAGCAAAAATATTTGGGTATCAACAATTCTAGACAACCTAGAAGTCTACAATTCTAGTCTTTGTACTGTTACAAAAATGTCACGTGTTGTGCACTTCTTATTGTCAAGGCATATCAAGGTGATTAGAAACTGAATACAGAAGGCCCACAAAATGTTAGCACCCATAAAAAATAAAATGCCATTGTGACAGAGAAAAAAACAAAAAACATCTTTTGAAAGCACAACCCTAAAATTGACCTTAGGGTTTCCATGACTAGTAATCCAGAACCAAAGGTTAAATTGTGTCACATTGGAATTGGAATCCAGCTTTTTATTTAATTATTTGAATAAAAAAAATACCCTCAGTATTTAATATTTTTCATAGGATGCCCAGTCCTATCAATATGAGATATTTAAGGGAGGGATTATAACTTCCACAACAATTTGATTTACTTCCAGAGGCACCCTTGCTGAAGGGGAAAAGTATTTTGTCAAGGTCAGAGGCACATGCAAGGGAAAAATGTATTCCAAGAAATGTAGCTTCTTTGTGGTTAAGCAGCAAGATAATTACACTACAACCTACAAAAAGCACTAATTAATACTGTATTATACTTTTTTTTGCAATCTTTACTTATGAAGAAATTCATTTTAGACTATTTCTGATACAGTACATGTGAAAAATACCTGTGTAACAAACCAATACCATTTCATTCTTAATATAGAGACATGAAAGCATTTTTTTATACATAAATGATGGCTGTATTTCTGCCATTGCCTGGTTTTTATTTCAAGACATTGCAATACATTCTACTCTAATTGATTGATAATGGGGGCGGCACAGTGGTGCAGTAGGTAGCGCTGCTGCCTTGCAGTACAGAGACCTGGGTTCGCTTCCCGGGTCCACCCTGCATGGAGTTTGCATTTTCTCCCCATATCTGCATGGGTTTCCTCCGGGTACTCCAGTTTCCTTTCACAGTCCAAAGACATGCAGGTTAGGTGTATTGGCGATTCCAAATTGTCCCTAGTGGGTTGGTGTGTGTGTGTTTGCGACCTGCGGTGGGCTGGTGCCCTGCCTGGGGTTTGATGGCTGGGATTGGCTCCAGGAGACCCCAATGACCCTGTAGTTAGGATATAGTGGGTTGGATAATGATTGGATGGATGATTGATAATAATGTAATAAATCCGATTAGGCATGTCTGTACCAAAATCCTCTTATGCAAAAGAATTTGTGTACTTTACAGATTTAGGTGTAATGGATCAATTTGTGAAACAGGAATTTTTCTTCCACAATCTATTTTCGCGGGACATTGGATTCAATAAAAAAAATGCCACGTTGAAAAAAATTGTTGATTTTTACATATTTGTTTTGCTCTAAAATATGACTTTAAGTATATTTTGAGCTGAAAAATTGTAGTCTTCCTATTTCTTAATGTTAACTGAGGTAGGGAATAACCCAAAATCAATATTTACTATATATTTTTTGCTATCAATCAGATTTTTTTTCTATTCTTAGCCAGGAATTTATATTTAGAATGTTAGAAAAATGCAGTTTTATTGTCCAGAAGAGAGAAAGTTGTTGTGTAGGTTTCAGAAAAACATGCAAAGTCGACTTAATCCAACTATTATCTTGACCAGGTAACAGATAACCAGTTGGTAAAAGAATAAACTACCTTCCTTTACTTAAAAAAAAAAAAGTGAGCTACAATTTTTTTGGGAATGCAAAGGTGGAAAACTACAAGGAACTACTTCAGCTCTTTGTCTCTTTCTATCTAGCACTTGGGTGCGATATGTCTTTAAAAATTAATTTCCTACACTCTCATTTGGATTTTTTCCCCAAGAACTTGGTAGTGGTCTTTGATGAACACGTGGAGAGGTTCCATCAGGACATTCCTCAAATGGAGAGACATAGTGGAAAGTGGAATGAGTCCATGTTAACAGAAATGTGGTGGTCATACCACCATTGAAACACCTTCAAAGAATTATAAGAGGTAAAAAAAAAAACTACAGATAACTACTTTCTGTAAGTAATAATTATATTTAAACCAAATATATGTTTAATTTAAAATTTTTAAAAGTCTAATGTTATCAAATATATATATATATATATATATATATATATATATATATATATATATATATATATATATATATATTTCCTAAAATACTGTATATTTTTTTTCTTCATCTCTCAAAAACTGGATACAATAGAGTAATTTTGTTGCCTGATTCATATTTAGCACTCTCAGATCTATAAAGAACACTTAACACTTTTGACAGGAGCAAAAAAAAAACTTTTTTTGCAGACTAGTGTTACTGATACATATTGCACCAATGTTGCCGGTATGTTTAAGTTCAGTTTTCCTTAGAAAACTTGAAAGAGATGAAGTGTATGATGTTTTCAACTAAACATGTTTTAATTAAATTTTCAAAAAAGGTTAAATAACTGCTACTAATTTTAACACGTTGTAAAAGTTGTAATGTCTTTATAAAACAGTTCTGTTTTACTGAAATTACTAACACTGAAAATAGACACACGTTAACTTGTACCTTATTAATACATTTCCTTAAGCCACTTTCACTCATTCTGTCTTTATCAGTCTTTTCCTTTCCTGAATGGAAGAAATACCATAAACTACTGTAGAAATGTTTCCAGTCTTCCAGTGCCAGATTGTAGTAGTAGCAGAGTATTTGAAAAAGAGTGGCAGTTCATTTTATATACTGAACATTTATAAGCTGCAGGATGTGTTGTGGAGCAATCTTCAGTAAAAAAATGAGCAGAGTCTTCAGAAAAGCATTCAGAATTTAGACTTTATTGCATAGTGTAGAAAGCAATGGCAGAGCACCTAAAGCCAACTCAGTTCATGAAATGAGCCTGGTGGTTTGGGTGCAGTTTGTTTTTATTTCAGTTCTATTCACAAAACATCCCTTTTTCGTACATATTTTTCATCATCCACTTTACATGTAATCTTCATAATAATGACCTTGTGCTGTACCTGTTTTCATAACAATTACCTCGCTTTGTAAACTCTTTTCCCCTAATAATAATCAATATTTTCATAACAATCATTAGGATTCGAAGGTCGTGCTTGCTGCCTGGCTTGGAGATGGCCATCATCTGATCAAGTTTTACATTTCTTAAATTTTTACATTCCTAATTTTGATCTAATAAAAAATTGGAGGCCTTTAATTTGATCAGTCCGCGTCATTAAGTTGGAATCAGGTTGACTGAAACTGAACTGTTTCATTAATAATTGCTTGTTTTAATAATTGCCAGCATCTACTAAGACTAAAATCAAAAGTGGCTGTGCAAGTAAGCGTAGCATGCAGCTTGACTGTGTAATAATAATACGCCAAAGACATCATAAAGGTTTGGGGCAGCCACCCATATATTGTTTTTCCCAGCTGCAAAAGGGTTTGTTGTATCATAAATCTCAAGTGCATTTCACAGAGTCCAAACTAGAACTGGCTATAGTAGTCCAAGATGGAGGCTTTAAAGGCCGGGAGAGGAACTGATGTCATCAAAATGGCCGGAACTGGAAGCGACCTCAGCCAAAGGGCCGGCTTTGGAAGCGATGTCAGCAAAAGGGCCGGCTTCGGGGGTGACGTCAGCAAAGGGGCCGGCTTCGGAGGTGACGTCTTCTGAGGCACCAGAACCTTGCAGGATTTCCCGGGAAAGGTCTAGGGAACTGAGAAAGACAGTCAGCGCACTCCGCCTCCCCCTGTTCAGATGTTTCATTACACTTACTCAGGCCCTGCCTCCTATTCGCACCTGTGTGACACTGATAAGGGCTGAGATGCTGGAACTGAATGCAAATGGCTATTTTGATAATCAACTCTTAAACTCCTGTATAGCTAATTCTTAGCTAACACAATGCAGCTTGCTTTCAACTTCATCATATAGAATGAAGAATAGAAAAGAATATTCATAAGCCTTAAAATATAAAATTAAATGCCATTTAAAAAAATTGTATATGTTTAAAAGTGTTTATGTGCTAGTATGCAGGTTTACGTAGCTTTTTTTAATTTAAGGGCCTTGAGTGTTTGCAGAAACTTGTTTGGTCTTTAGTCAGCTAGAAGGACCAGCAAACTTGCCATGTTCCAAAACAACAGCTTATTTACTCAGCTCCCTAAAAAAGACAACGTCCTTAGTTCATAGACAACAAGGCAAGTAAAAAGCAAGCAGGCCACATTAAAAACAAAAGCAGCGGCCTGTAAAATGATAGTGCCTGTCAAAGCCACTTAAAAAGATGTCAAGCAACTCCTTTTAATAGTCAGTAGTTCTTAAACCAATAACAAGGCATACTAATTGTTGATTTAAGCCTCAACAGATGTATCAGAAAAAACAGGTTGTGAATTTGTTGAAAACTGCCTAAATTGTTAACAGTATGACAATGATAACAAAAACAGAAAGTTTTGAAAACAACAGCATTTTTATAATTAAAACAGTTGAAGAACAAAATTTGCTCATAAATAAATATGATGAATGATGATGAGCAAATCGGGTGGGTTTCAATTCTCATACAGTTTTGCAAAATTGATACCAAGTTTTTTTACGGGTTATAAAGCTGTGTGGGGTGGAAAACAAGGAATGTTCCTTCCTAAAACTTTGTTCATAGTTCTGTGTTTACTTATGTTGTTTTCTGCAGTTGTGTAGTTCGTATAATCTGTCTCAAACAAGTGAAATGAATTCTATTTATGCCTCTCATTCACATCACCATTACCTAGCAACTTTATTATCCTGATTGACAATATGCACACTTCATATGCCGGTGATCACCGAGATAGTTATCATAATTCTCAATGTGGGCAACATGATACATACTGCCAGAACAATCACAACATATATGGCTCAACAAAATGTCTTCATGTGACAGAAAATGAGTCCATAGATTTTTTTTTTCACTAGAGATCTTTATTTAAATACTAAATGACAGACAGATCGTTATGTAGTAAATACAAACACATTCAATTACTTAATGCCTTTCTCCTTGTATCAATGGCATTAAGTTCTCTAGAAGCAAATACAATGTGTTTCATAAATTATTTTGTGAAATGAAACACTGTGTTTCACTGTAAATTAAGTTTCACATAATTAATTTTGTGCATCACTATCCATCCATCCATTCCGCTATATCCTAACTACAGGGTCACGGGGGTCTGTTGGAGCCAATCCCAGCCAACACAGGGCGCAAAGCAGGAAACAAACCCTGGGCAGGGCGCCAGCCCACCGCAGGGTGCACACACATACACACCAAGCTCACACTAGGGACAATTTAGAATCGCCAATGCACCGAACCTGCATGTCTTTGGACTGTGGGAGGAAACCGGAGCACCCCGAGGAAACCCATGCAGACATGGGGAGAACATGCAAATTTTTCACATCAATTGTTGAAAATTGGTTATTGTTGAATTGTTAAAAAATAAGGAATTGTAATTGCAAGTTAAAATAAATTTGCTAAGAATGAATTGTAGGTAAACATAAACTTTGCATACATTATCAAACCTTCTTAATTTTGTACAGGGTTGCAGGGGGCCAGAGTCTACCTAGAAGTGGTGAGTGCAAAAAAGGAAGCAGTCCTGGGCAGAACACTATTTCATTCACACATACATCTGCACTCACACTCAGATGAAATATATTTACCCTAAACTCCACGTATTTGACGATGTGTGAGGAACATCAGAACATCCAAAGGAAAATATTTAAAGATACAGGAGTACTTGTAGACTCCATACAGCTCACATCTATGTGCATGCTTCAAACCCTAGAAGCGGGATCCAAGAAGCAGCATTCTTAACCACTGTACTGCCTTGTTCTGGATTAACAGTGATGAGCAATTTGTGAACAAGATGTTCTTTTAGAGCTACTCTTTTGAGTGAATCATATTAATCAGTTTGCAAACACAGACAAACTGATTGAGCAAAGCTCAACAGGAGTGCATGTGTGATGTCATCAGTGTCTTTCTTTTTTGCAGATAGATTTTTAAAGTGCATGTGCAAGTATCAACCATCTCATTCATGATTCTTGTTAACTTCTCTTATTATTTTTATGAGTTTGAACGGAATCATTACTGGCAAACAAGAACTCTGTTCCTGACACTTGTGTTGTTCATCATATAAGCACAATACAAAAACAACACATTTATATTAGAATGCACAATTCCTGTTTATTTGATTTGTATTATCTTATTTTAATTATACATTTTAACTATGCTGTTATGCTTTCAAACAGGGCAATGTCATATAATATGAATTATCATTATGTTTAATATATAATTTATTTAGTACAAATATGAATTTATTTGATTATATATTTGCAATGTGATTCATTCAGCAGGGACCACTCCCATTCAACTCCTCCTTCCCAAAAGTTTTTTTTTTTTTTTGCAGCCTGTCCTGAGTCAAATGAATCATATTTATCAAATCAGTTAAACTAGTAGTTTGAAGGAACTGCATCACTAAAGTAAATCAAAATGTCTAATACTATAGCTTAAAAGCCGAGAAAGAGAAACTTTTACCCTATATGAACTTTAAATCACGTAATTTGGTTTGATAGCTCTTCTCATAACTTAAACAGGTCCAGGAAGGACCGTGTAATATGCTAAGAATGTGACTAAAAAATGTGAATGTGTCTCATTTGCAAAAAATGTAAAGCACCTCTGCTTTGTAAGCTGTAACAAACAAAGCACTCTTTGACATACTGTATATGAAGAAACATCCCTGCTCTGAATTCAAAGGTTTCTAGGTATCTTGGGAAAGTATATGTATATCAAAAGTGATTAGCACACTCCAGAGTAACATATGAGGGCTCTTTTTAAAGCTGATGGGTTGATTGGTTTCATTTATCTTATTCCATAAAAAAACATTTCTATCACTTTGATATGAAAACATGCTATCAAATCATCAACAAGCACAGACTGACATACAGTTTTTGACAAAAAAAAACAACTGTCCTATAAAGCAATTACTGTAACTTGCTGAGGCTGGTCTATATGCCAAGAAAGAAAACCAAGCCCCCACTCTTTTGAAAGCTGATAGACAAAGAAATCAGACAAGGCAATGATCTGCACACAACTTTTATATAAAAACAATTGCATAACTCCCAATTATCGCTCTATGAATCACTATGGTGTAGAGAGACAAATGTCAACCACATGAAAGTTCTGTGTATTTTTACTGGTCTATGGGAGGGAGAAACCGGGGTTATTTACCCTATGTACGAGCAAAGGTTTGGTGTTCTAAGAGTGAATTCTGCCCACTGACTATTGGAGTGGGTGTAATTGAGGTGGTGTCCTCCCCAGGGATCTGAGGGCCGATTGCGTGAGCGTGAAGGAAGACAGGAGGACAACTGATCACAAGCTGTCTGGCTGATGCTGCTAATGGCGGCTAAGACCGGGGTTGGGAGGAGAGTACCACGGCTGTTAGTGTCTTTGGCAGCTGAGTGAAGTATGAGTGAGCTGGATAAATGAAGAGGGAATTGTATTGGGCTTGTCCAGGTCTAGAAAGAACAATGACCTGCTGACTGTGGCGTTGGTTTTAGTCTCTTTTTTAACCTCACAGTGAGCTGGTGATGGGGACTGATGATCTGGAGATGGAACAACAAATGCGATAGGTGCCGGACTTTGAAAGAACCCACAAACTCAAGCCTGAGGAGAACATTTTAAAGTCTGAACTTTTTAATGGACATTTATTTATTGTTGTTTTTATTTCAGTTTTAAAGTTCTTTTTTTATGATTTTTTTCCAAGTGTGGTTTTATGATTGGGTTTTAGTGCTTTTAGTGCAGTGTTAGGGCCAAGCCACGGACCTGTTGGGTTGCACTGGGTTAGTTGAGGCATGGAGCCTTCCCATCCAACTGGAGGCTTAACAGGAAAGCAATGGGGTGTAGCTGGCCTGTCGCTCAGAAAAAAGTCTGTTTTAAATAAATAATTAGGAAAGCTCATGCTGGGGAGTAGAGCAGGTGTGAGCAATTTCTTGAAAAGACGGCTTGTCTCTGAGTTGGTTCGAGTTGGTCTGCCAAGCATGCGTTGCCTTCCTGGCACATGTTGATGGTTTGATTGTCTATTATCACCCCGGGGCAGCAAACATGCAATCGCAACTGCTGGGGAGGAGAGAATGATCCAGGTAATGTAAGAATGGAGGTTAAAGGAAGAGATAAATGAAGGCAGGAGGTAGAAAGAGCTGGTGTGAGCAAACAAGCTCAAGAGAGGGAGAAAGCAGACGGCTGGGTAGGAGGGCCCCTTGTGGGGAGTGAATGACCGACACCAAGGGGCTGAAAGAGTGGTTGCTCTGGCTGAGCAACTTAGAGAGCCAGAAAGAAACGTGATAAAAGGGATGACTTGCTGTGTATGTCTGGAAAGGCAACAGGGGTCGATGAGGTTTGGATTGAGAGCCCCAATGTGAGAGCCATGGCATTTGGGGTCTCAAATCTAGGACTGGAGTGGGAGCATTGCCTCAGCCATGGAATGGCAGGGACCTGGACCCATGGAAGGTTGGCTGTTTCAGTCGACAGGGTGATCCCTGCACTGCAAAGCCCATATAGGATAAGCAGAAGAGACATCAGCTTTAAGAAAGATTCACCTTGCTTTTAGAAAAAGACTTTTTAATGGAGTTATTTATATGTTTTTTTATCCCCCACTGCTCACTTTTTATAGGATTATTAACTGAAACTTTCACTGCACTTTTAGGACACTTTTGTTTTGATTAGTTTTAACAAAAGGACTCAGCACTTTTTTACTTTCCTCTTGCTTTGTTTGTGTTTTGTCCTCATCTGCCAAGTTCATCCGGTTACAGTACTGATGATTTTTGGTTCAAGAGGCTCCCAGAAAAAAGTGGGAGCATAGAGCGACCTGCACCATCACAAGCCTTTGAAACATGACCTTAGTTATTGCATGGAGACTTCCTACATGCTTGTACTAGGCCATGCCATTTTGTGTATGAAAGCAATAAGGGAAAGTAGAAAATCAAATATGTTATTTTAACAGGACAACAGAGGTTTTTGAAAAATGTAGCAGTAAGAAAACAAGTGATTTTATGCACCTTATGTGAAAATTTGCTTTACTGTGAAAATTTGCCATACTGTTAGTCCATGGTATCAATGAATCTCAGCAGAGTTTTGTGTGTTGAAGCCCCTGGAATTATTTAGCACATGTACTGTATTGTTAACACTCAGTTCTCATTGCAGTCACAGTGCATATCATTCTGGGGGAGTATGTTTTTAACTGTTGCTCTACTAGGAAAATAACGTCATAAATGTGGTTTGTGGTGAAGAATTTCTAAATCATATTAGGTGATTGGTTGAAGTTACACTGATGACAATACATCTGTTTAGGGCTAATATCATTTGATATATCAGCAACCCAGTATTATTAGTCAGGCTCTACCTATGAGTGTAAAATGGAAGACATATGAAGCAATCTGACCGGTGATGTCTGGCAGCAAAACACAAAGAACAGTGGCCATCTATATATATAATTCACTAAGGGCACACAAGACAGTGCAAGACAGAGAGCCACACCCGCCAACTCACACAACCCCGCCCACCAACTCTAAGACCATGGGATACACACATCAGAGCCCCGCCCACCAACTTTAACCCTCCTCCTACGTCATGGGATACGCACGACAGAGCCCCACCCGCCAACTCTAACTCTACTGCCGCGTCCACCGTCGCTCTCGAGGCATGCGTACTGCCTGCTCATGTGCCCGCACGGAACACCTCACCAAACACAGCCCTGTGCTTGCTTTAGTCCCTGCTACAGTCCATATGAACCCCAGAGCCACGTTGACTTTTCATTGTTTTTTTCGGTACTGGCTGCTTTTCTATATATATAATCGACCAAGTCGCCAGACAATGGGGTACGCACGACAGAGCCCCGCCTGCCCACTCTAACCTTCCTCTTGCGTCATGGGGAACACACGACAGAGCTCCAACCGCCATCTTTAATCCTCCTTCCGTGTCCACCGTCGCTCTCGAAGCTAAAGAGAAGGCTAAATCAAACAGCAATCATTAGCAAACAAACAAAGATAACTGGCAGTAACAGTGCAAAATTCACAATTGGCATGCCAGTTTGAAAAAATAAGTTTTGAGGGTAGTTTTAAAATGTGTTATTGAATTGAGCTGATGTATATGAGAGAGAAGAGAATTCCCGAGTTGAGGAGCACTATGAGAGACGCTTGAGCTCCCATAGCACAGAGTTTGATGTGTGGTACAGAAAGTATCTATTTCATTACTTTAGTCACTCAAGATGTGCAGACACTGTAGAAATTTAAAAGCATGGTGATATTTATTAGATTAGAATAATAGTAAAACTATCAATGAACATAAATACTAGAAAATAGCAGTTTCTGGATTTAGAACCCTGTAAAAATACACCATTGTTTCAAAATCAACACATAAAAGCAATACTTTCAGTAAGTATATGGAAGTATAATACCAAATAAAACATTTGCATTGTGAGAGAAGAGAAAGAAGGGAGAAAAAGTGTGTCTGTCAGACAACTCGTCTTGATTCAGTGAGGTTAATGAGTGGTATGACAATCTGTGCCAGCTCCATGCTCCATGCCACCGCCAGGAACCTCATGAACATGGAACCATTGATAGTCATGAACCAAGTGTCGGGCAAATGAGGAAACATGCAATCAGAAAGGGGTTAATGCAAAAGTGTTTCTAAAGTACAGTGCACATTCATCCAAAAAAGTTTCAATAAATAAATAATCCATAAAATCTAAGTGTCATAAAATGGAGGTTTAATTTCAAATAAATACTCCAATAAAAACATGGTTAAAACCATTGGCAAATTCCTGTTCTAAAAACAGACACAAGCCCCAATGCCTCTATCTAAAATGTGGTGTCTTCTGAACTTATCCCATCAGGACCTTGCACCATGAGAAGACACATGCCGACATATGCAGTCATCCATTAAATCCTAGGTTTGGGGTCTTCCTGCCAGTCCGTCGGCATTGGAAGGACTCCTCGCTGAACCCTACTCGCATCTCCCTCAGCCAGTCTGCCAGTGTCAGAAGGGAGATGCTGTACGACAGGGCTGCTCCTATTCCTCTGTATAGTTTTAAGAAGCTCCCTTTTTCCAGCCCCACACTTGAGTGCAGGCCTGCCACTTGCTTCCTCAGAGCATGCTCCTGACCATCTGCCTCCATTCTAATCAACACAGACTCCTCACCGTCCTGCCTCTCTCTTTTCTTCCCATAACCTCCATTCTCTCATCCTCCTTCTTTGATTTGATTCTCTTTGTTCTTCTTTTCTGATGATTCTCTTGAATCCTCTTTGTTCGTTCTTTTCTGCTGTGCGGACTCCCTTTAATGTATCTAGTTGGGTGCAGGTGTGGTCCTCTGCCTACTCCAAGGTGTGAATAAGGCACCTGACTGATCTGCTTGCATTTGCATGTGAATGCATGATCAGCCAAGCACCCCAATAAACCCCAGAATGTGCACACCTGTACCTGTTCGGAGACTGCACACTCCGGGGCCCAATTATTTATTTAAACTTGCACTTTTCAAAGGACCTCTTATCACACATGCATGGAGTCCTTGATGTCCAACAGGCTCATGATATTACACACAGATAGTTTGGGTGAGGGGCAGCTTGGCATAAAAGCTTTAATCATAAAAGCATGTGCAAAACATTGTCTCTTGTCAAGGGTATATATATATATATATATATATATATATATATATATATATATATATATATATATATATATATATATATATATATATATATATATATATATATGTACAGTAGGTCTTATAACTTGTTAAACTAACCTCACCTAACCTAAAGATAGTAGGAAGCTCTGTTAAATAAAGATCAATCCCAGAGTATTATTTAGAGAGCATATTCACTGTGCAAGATTTTTGCCTGAAAGTGATGCCCCAAAAATTAACCCAATATTCATTGGTCAATATACAATCACAAACATAGTTGGTCTTTTTGCTCATGATTGGCTTTGTGCATTTTAAGGTTCATCCATTCATGTAAATCCAGTTCAGTCCAGTCTCTTTTTGAGAATTCCTCCTCCACCACCGAAGAGTATGGTATCTAAAAAATCTAAGATTCTTACCAATGAAGTTAAACAGTGCTATATTTATTCCACTGGTGGGCATATGCTCTGTCATGGTTTTGTGGTTTTGAATGTTTCTGAAGAAATCCCATGCATTACAGTTTACTTTGGATTTTGTTTTAATTTATGAAAAAAGGGACATCCTTAGTTTGCTAATTTCCACTTCTTATCGTCTGATCTTATCTTCTGACTGACTACTATTTTAGCTTACCATTATATCTCTACTTCTCAACTTGATTCTCTGTTTCCATCAGTTTTATGTAAGGATCAACATGACCACAGCAAAAAAGGCTCTGGCACACTACAACCCTAATGAATCAATTACTTAAATTATTAAATTAGTTTGCATTTTTGCAATATTCATATGTTCAGCATTTTTGTCTAGTTCACTGTGAAAAAATATGGAGTAATGTGGAAATTCTTAAGCTTAACAATTTAAAGATTTGTGCCATCAGCGAGAAAGAGAGAATCTATGAAGCTTGAGCATTAGACATAATAGCAAAAAGCATCCCAGACATTTGTAGGACTGTGGTCACACTATGACCTATTAAGTTTGATATTAAGTTGTACCATCTTCTACAAAGATAGAGTTTTGTTCCATATTTAAATGTGCATAAAAATGTAAATCCTAAAAAAAAAAAAAACTTTCTCAGTAACCCTGTATTTCCTGTTTAAAATTAATATTTCTGACAAGATCAACAGCTTGGTCTGTTGTAGCAACTAAATTTAAATTACTGGTACTAATTTATAATCCTTTTTTTCACAGAAAATGATGAAAGATAACAACCTGGTGAGGCACCTGGATGCTTGTGAAACTATGGGCAACGCTACTGCAATCTGTTCTGACAAGACTGGCACTCTCACCACCAATCGCATGACTGTAGTGCAGTCCTATATTGGAGACACACGCCATAAAGAGGTGCCAGATCCGAATGCCCTAAATCCCAAAACCCTGGAACTCCTTATTGGCGCCATTGCTCTGAACAGTGCATACACTACTAAGATACTGGTAAGTATGTGTGAATAGCCTGAAGCAGGACCATGTACTGTGAGTCTTATTGAGACTTTTATGGAATAAGAACTAAAGTGTTATGGGATGTATGTGTTATTTTTTTAAATATAATTGTGTACTGTATTTGAGATCCTGAGGTGGTTTGTCATGTGGTGGGTGTTACAACATGCTGTATCAGTGTATGCTCCCAACCCCAACAACTCCACCTCTATATTTACATTTTCATGATGCTTATTTGTACACACATTGTGGTAACACCATTGCAGTGATGCAGCTTTAGAATGCCATGGACAAAGTGAGAGGCACTGAATAGTTTATGGTGCTGCATTCAAGACTTTGAGGAAGGGAGAATATAAATAAATGGATAGGTTTATCTCTATGATTTTGGAGTAATAGGTAATTAAACTTTTACTGAAAGGACAATGACATTTAGACATTAACCTTTTTAGTAGCAAATATTTTAACTAAAATACCAAATTAACAGTATTTAAATAACAGACAGTAACGATGTAATTTTTGTACATATCTAGGTGACAGTTTTTTATGGTAACTAAGGTGTAAAATCTATAATGGCAGATGAAATTAAATGTCCATACTTAATGAAGACTGTAGAGAAATAACAATATTCTCAAGCTCAATGAAATTAATTTCAGTTTGTCTTGGTATCACTGGATACTAGGCAGGAAACAACCTTGGACAGGGTGCCAACCAATTACAGTGTAGAGAAATAAGGAATTTATATATGTCCATTAGGAACAGTAGGTAGCTAATACCAGCGTAGATGGACTACTGGCGCGAGCAGTGCAATTTCTTCCAGTTTCTAACACGTGGTTGCTGTTTTCCTGCTCATAGCCAGGTTTAGTTGGTTGAAGTTTACTGCTTGAGACCTTTCAATTGATGTATACCACTTGGATATTCCGTGTACAGCATAATTATTAGGCTGGTTTTAATTTTTTGATGAAGTTGTTATGATGTGGCACATATATGATTTCATGCCAGATTAAAAGTCAATTGTACATACTGCAACAGTGTGATCACTATGAGGGTGTAGTAGACACTGTGGTGTGGTATAGTTTGTCTGTGTGATGCGACAAAAGGTTTTTTTTTTTATATTTTTTGAACCCATGTTGGCCCAGTACTGGGCCACTTATGGTTTTAAGAAGTTTTTAGGGGCAATTAGGAATGTACTTGGTGATATTTCTGGTCCCTGGATGTTCACAGAATGCTTTATTTATCCCTTGATTTAGGCTGGGACAGGATGAGATAGGGAGGGTTGGACTCCTTTCTGTCTTATGGTTTTTTTTTTATCATTTATCTTCTTTTGTTATGTCTTTATTGAGTAAAAACTTGACCACAAAAAAGGTCCACTGTTGAAGTAACATTGCTTGAAAATTTAGTATTTCATATTTAAATGCAATGTGTAGCCTCAGTCTTCAAGAACAGTAATTGTTAGTGAAACGTACAACCAAAGTAGCAATTAAAATAAAGAGCATTTCTTTACAAAGGATTGTTTTTTATGTGTGTGTGTTTTTAAATTATTTTTGTATGCATATACATCAATTTAAAGTGAAACTCTGTTCTTTATTGTAAGTTCACCTCTACTGAATATTATAGAATTATAAGCTGGGCAATTCTATTATTTTTATAACATGCATGAATTTATCTTACCTTACCTGACTTTATCTTTCATAATTTACTTTTGAAGCCTTAAGAGTTTTAAATGTTTGCACAGGGAGTGAATAAACATACAGTATACTAGTGGTATAGTTTGCCAATGCAGTATCAGTTATTAATTATATATTTATATATAAAAATTAAACAATAACTATTGTGGGCGGCACCATTCTTGTTGGTCTAGGAGATAAGGTTTGAATGTCACAGAAGTTAGTATCAATGTGGAGTGTGCAGTTTGGCAATTTTTCTTTGTTGTATTCATCCCAAAAATGTGAATGTTTGGTTAACCAGCAAATTGGCAAATAAATGACTGTCCCATTGTGGGGTTATACACCTTTATTTCCTCTGATAGACTTCTATTGTGTCCATACTTGGTTCTTCAATTGTACCTATGTGTTGCCAGGATAATGAATGCAATTTTATAATCTGCATTTCTTTAAACAGTCCAATAATCAAAATCCTTCAAACAAGAGCAATAATAATAAACATACAATAATCCAATCAAACAGCACAATAATCTCAGACTCCACTAAACAGCAGGAATGTTTCTCATTTGAACTGCCTGTCCCCCATCTTCTTTATAGGGCTGGGGACAGTTCCTAAATGAAATGAACAAATGGGTAGCCTCTTGGTGTTCCACCACAAAGAAAATGGAACATACTCACATTTAAAGAGATACAATGCAATTATAAACATAGTCATAGCAGAAATACATATAAAAACAAAACACATAACTCAGAAACAAAAAAACAATAAAGTACATAAACACATGTAATATCATAATACCAGTGTTTCCTAGGAGGCAGTTTTCTACAACACCATTTTGAAACAGTTGCTTTGAGAATTGTTTGTCAGTATTAGGTAGGACAGCCCAGAGTGTGAGATGGGGGGATTCACTTTCTGGTTTGTCCAAGTTTGTGTGGATTCAACTTTCAAGTTTCTAGCATTATTTTTTGTGTATCATTTTCATCCTTTGCTACAATATCTGTTCTGGTTTTTTAACCACTTCTTTCATCTTATGTTGTGATTAAGTTTAGGTGTAGTTCCGGGTTTTTGAGCCACTTGCTATGCCTCCTAAATTCAATTTTGTTATTTTTATTGAGCTTATTTTCTAGATTTTCTTTCCCCCAGTAGTTGACCTTGGGTACTTTTTCTTTTCTCATGATTACATTTTCTTTGAAAACTGCTGCCACACTGTGCATTCAGTATATGCAGCACTGAAGCCTGTAGTTAGGATATAACGGGTTGGATAATGAATGGATGGATAAATGCAAACTAAGAATCAACTCTGGTCAGGGTGACTCATTTGCGGACACTCACAGATGAATAGTATGCATTTACTCTTTAACTATAATCACTTTTGCTCTAGCAAGCAGGCTTTTAAACAATGAAAAGAGCTAATGTTTATTTATATAATACCTGTATTGTAGTGACTGCATCATAAAGTACTTGCTTTACAATAAATACATTTCACCCTGTGCCTCTTCCCGATTCTACAGCATATTTTCATATCATATCATCATTTTCATGTATGTATGCAGGTCTTTTGTCAATACGAAAACTGAAGGTCCCAGTCTTGTCAGCTTTTGAAGTTCTAACATGTTACTCTGGAGAGATCCAGTAACTTTTTGAACAGATTAAAAAACCTTCCCAAGATGCCTGGCTGCCAGTGAATTTAAATGTAGTTGAAAAATGATAGATTTTTTTTCATGTATGTCAAAGCACTCTTCACACTTCACTTATACATTGTACCAGACAGCCTTTACCTGTTTTATGGAAGGACTCGGGGAGATGACATGAACAGAGCATTATCTCACCCACAGTGCTAATGGCAGCACCCCTGTGTTGCAGTGGTGCCTCAGATTCCCACAGGGCTTCCTGGCAGTTGGTACAGCGCTGTTGGGTTCCATGGGTGCTGCTGAGACTGTGGAGCCCTGCTTTGTGCTTCTAGACATGCTAACAGGCCATTGGAAGTACTCCCGGGTGTAGGGTAAAAGAAGCCCATTACCACTGCTCCAAGAGCCAGAGTCGGGAGGGAGAAGACAAAGCTTGCCAGAGGAGGAGTGGAGGCAGAGAAGGACAGAGAATGGGAAAGTCAAAGGCAAACACAAAAAGACAAAGTGTTATGAGTCATTTTATTCTTGGGCTTTTTCCTATGAATATTTCTGTGGGAAACAAGGGAAGCGTTTCCTATTGAATAAAGCCTGTGTTGGGCTTGTGGAACTTGTGTCCACGTCTGTCTGTGTCGGGTTTGAGGCACAGGTTACAACATACAGTTGCAATAAATAAAATTTTATAATTTATTACTTACAGGTCTATCTACATTGCTAAAAGCCCATGTCTAATAGCTATCTTGAAATCCCCATATAAGTGTATAGAAGAAGTATGATGTTGATTGAATTACTCATCTGCCCACACATCCTCCGGCTCTAAAGTTAAAACAGGCAGGCGGCTACAAACACAACTGGATTGTTTGTTAAAGCTCTTTTATAAAGAGAAAACAGCCTAAATAATTCTTTAATTTAAAAATAGTTACAGTTTCACAGAAGTAATTTGG